>NC_039286.1:10584048-10626548 GCF_003368295.1 Carassius auratus
ACAATACAGTGAAGATAATAAATTTTTTGAGCAATAGTGAGAATTTAGGATGTGAATGTTTAATTATCATGAAATAAAACAAGACATTATAATGATCCTTCAAACAAGCTTCATTTTCTTCAAGTCAGATTTTTGTTTCCTTCTGATTTCAGATGCGCGCGTGTGTGTGTGTTGTATATATATCAGTGTGTGAAGTCATAGTGAGTCACTACTCAGGTCAGATTTCCTGAAAGGCTGAATCGGGAGCGTTTGCAGCAGTCAAACTGGTTTTGTCTCATGACACACATTGAGTTTCGTCTCATTCATCCTCTCTTCCTTTCAGTGCGAGCGGAGTCTTTCATTCAGTCTTTATGTTTTGATCTTCTGGATGGATGGATGTGAAGTCTGCGGTAAAGCACTCACTTTTTATTCAGAAGTGGTTTTCAGCCCCACCACCTCTGTTTAGGGGGCGGAGCTGTTGGGGGCGGGGCCAAATGAAACACCGCCTCCTGTCCGCTCACTGAGCCAATGAAATAAAGGTTTGCGCCCAGCAGAACAAGCAGAGGCAGGAAGGAGAGAGCGAATCCAAACGCTCGTACACTGCTGCCGAACACAACACACACCCAGTAGATCAACCTGAGAATAAAACACACACACACACACATACATTCAGAAATTGTGTAAACTGAAAAGAAGAAAAAAAAAAGGTCTACTTTTTGGAATCAACAAGTACTTAACGCGTTACTTTCTGAATACCCAGCATAATATCCAGATCTCTATTTCCAAATAAAAACATATTACATTTATTTACTTGGTATTTTAATCATGTAAATGCTACATTTAAAAGTCATAAGTAACATTTTTCCAAGTAGGAAACACGTAACATTTCCATTCATTGAATTTACTTGCAAACACAGTTCAAAATCTCTCCCTTGTAATGGATAATATTGAATTTATTTTTAATAGTTGAAAATCTCTGCCTCAATGTAACAGTGACGTAACTTTAGAGAATTTTAATAATGCAAGTGCTACATTTAAAAGTCTTAGAAGTAACACTTTCCAACTTAAAAGTATCATTTTTCTAAGAAGCACATTTTTAGATCATTGCAATAATGTAAATGTTACATTAAGTCTTAGAAGAAACATTTACACAATAAACGTAACATTGTGTATAAGATTTATTTACATGAAAATATAAGTGAAAAGCTCTCCCTTCCCCAAAAATGCAACACAATGTAATTTTAGAGTATTGCAATAAATATAAACTAACTTTTTTCCAAGAATGAAACATGTAACTTTTATTTATTGAATTTATTTATTAATACAGTTGAAAATATCTTCAATTCCCCAGTGTAACATATTTAGTCATTTTAGCGTACTGTAGTAGTGTAAATATTACATTAAGTTTTAAAAGTAACATTTTCAAAGAAAATGTTTAAACATTGTAACATAAATATTGGTAACAATTTTGGAGTGTTGTGATTAATGTAAATGTTACATCAGTGTCCCTGGAGCACAGAAGCAGTCTGAAGTCTTGGGGTATATTTGTAGAAATGGCCAAAAATACATTGTATGGGTCAACATTATACATTTTTATTTTATGCCAAAAATCAGATCATGTTCCATGAACATATTTAGTAAATGTCCTACGGTAAATATATCAAAACTTAATTTTTGATTAGTAACATGCATTGCTAAGAATTAATTTGGACAACTTTAAAGATGATTTTCTCAATATTTAGATTTTTTTGCTCCCTCAGATTTTCAAATAGTTGCATCTCCTCCAAATATTGTCTTCCTCACAAACCACACATCACTGGAGAGATCATTTATTCAGTTTTCAGATAATGTATAGATCTCAATTTCGAGAGATTGGCCCTCATGACTGGTTTTGTGCTCCAGGGTCACATATAAGTGTCTTAAAAGTAGCTCCCAACACGCACCTGCCGAGGACGAAGATGATGGTGAGGAGCGGCACCAGTTTGAGCATTTCCTGTTGGGTGTACGTTGCCATGACCGCGAGCTGCAGGAAGTAGAGCAGGTACAGGTGCAGCGAGTCTCGCACGAAATGATGGTGAACAACCACCTCACGATTCTCCCACGTCCCGTCAAACAGAGGCTTCAGCGTCCCGAACCTCACACGAGACACACCCTGAACCAGCACTCCTGAAAATCAAATGCATCACGGTTTCCACAAACATATTGTGCAGTACAACTCTTTTGTGTGTCTATAATTTATATATATATATAAATATATGCATATTTGCTCACCCAGCACGATGGGAATGATGGCAAAGAATGCACAGCGCAGTGTGTAGATCAGTCTGAGGGCGGAGCTGTCGAGGGGAGGGGCATCAAAGGGGAGGAGCTTGTATCCTCCCCATGTTAGTAACGGGAAAAACACCGCGGCAGCCGTTACACAAACACACAATCGCATAGCGTCCACACAACTGTCTGAGAGAGAGAGACACAGATCTGTGATCAACAACATGTCAATAAACTTTTGATACTGTATCCCACAATGCAATGCACTCTGCTTGACCCAGGTTATTATTGTATCATATAAAAAAGTTACTCGAAATAAACATAACGACTCCATTTGAATTTAACATGTATTTTAAGTAACTATTTAACAAAAAAGTTTAGATATTTTATATTGTAACTTGAAATACAAGTTAAAATTTAAATATCAAAAAATATATGTTACGTAAGATAAATGTTAACTGGAATAACGTGAATAAACAATTTATTTTAGTTGCTAACACAACATTTCTCATTGTTATTTAGTTTAACTTACTAAAATAACTTAAATTGAAACTAATAAAAAGTCTTATTAAAAAAAATCTTATTAAAAAAATGACAACAAAACAGGAAATATAAATATACTAAAAAAAAAACATTCAAAATATTTAATAAAATAAGTAAAACTAAAATATAATGCTAACTTTAACTGAAGGATAAGAAAATATTAAAGCAACTTAAAACATATGCATTTTCAGCTTATTTGCTTCATTTTTGTTTGTTTAACTTGATGTGAATAAACTAAAATAATAATAAAAGCAATATATTAACAACAATTTATTACAATATAAACAATATATTAATAAACTACAAAAGACATTTTTTTTTAAAAGCTAATAAAAATTATAAAAACACAAAAAAGGTACTAAAATGTAACTGTGCTCCAGGGACACACATGCTTTGAAAACAAACCGTAGTGATTATTAAAGGTGTTTACTTTGGGGTTTGTCTATGTCATCGATCCACGGCGGGTGGAAGTGTTCAGGAGGGTTCGTGTGGAAGCTGTGCACATACAGAGGAATCTTCTCCATCTCGATGTGCTTCTGGACGTCCTCGTGTCCCGTCGGCTGCACGATCATCACGTTCGGTGTGAACGCCTGCGCGGCTTTCTCTGGACACCAGGCGTCCTGGAGCTGTTCTCCATCGTCCTCGTCATCAGCGAGCGAGCCGTCACTGATGTCCCGTGGCTTCTCCTGCGTCTCCGTCCGGTCGCTCTCCGGCTGATCTCCATCAAAGCTGTGGAGCTCGCTGGGCTCTGGGAGGTCTGAGCTCGTCTGCTATGCTTCAGCATGTTCAGATCAGTCTGATTTCTGGGCTGGACTGTCGATCTGGTGATCATCTCTGTGGTTTGGTGCTCAATCTAACTCCAGTCAGACCCTTTGAGTTCAGGATGAATATGAAGATCTCTGCTAACAGAGTCCTGAACACAGACAGAAACGGATTCGGTAAATCAACATCTTCTCAAAGTGCACAGATTATTGCAGATTAATCCTTTAACTAACAATTCCCGGTTGCTTACTTAAATCCTTTCTGAGGAATAAAGTTAAAAAGAAACAGCATTTATTCAAAATAGAACAATTTTTCTAACAATATGCATAAACTACACTCTTAAGAAAAAGGGTTCATTGGGGTTCAGTATAGAGCCATAGGGTTCTTACTCAACTCCAAAGAATCTTTTTATCTAAAAAGGTCTATAATGATAAGAAAGAACCTTTTTTGGCACAAAGGTTCTTTAGGCTATTATCATCATATATTACATTATCCTGCAACATTTGTATTGTAATTTTAATTATTGTTTGTAGTAACTTAATATCACATTTTAATCATGCTGATTTTTAGAGAAAAACTGAAATGGCACTCTTCGTGTGATATTGATTTACTACATAAAATGATATAAATATTATACATTTCTAACCCCATCTTGAATTTTGTGATCATTCACATGCTTTCATAAATCATTTGAATACACAGAATAATGCAGTGAAAGAACGCACTCAAATGCACACGAGCACTTGTTGACTTCATCATGTAACTTTACATTAGCCTAGATGTGTGCACTTTTTAGGCACGATTTGTTTAGTTTTTTGAATATAATTTGATTACTGTTAAAAGGCACATCTTTTAAAACAAAAATGCGAGTTCACATATCACACATAACACGGTGGAAAAACGTAATATAGAACTAGCTACTAAATTAGTTAAAAATGCCTATCCATATAGAGATATGATTCGTGAACCCCAAACTGACTCAAATGATTCGCGATCCCGCTTTGAACTCCTGAACTGACAGTTTTGGCCTTTATTCAGCCAAGGATGTGTAAAATTGATAAAAAGATAAAAACTTCACTTGATAAATTGATATTGATAAATATATGTTTTATTTTAAATAAATGCTGTTCCTTTTTAAACTTTATTTATCAAAGAATTCCTGAAAAAAGTATAACACAATGTTCTGAAGATCATGTGACACTGAAGACTGGAGTATATTCATTTAATGCTGAAAATACAGCTGCACATCACAGAAATAAATTAAACTTTAACACAGATTCACACAGAACACAGCTGTTTAAATTGCGATTATATTTCACAATATTACGGTTTTGCTGGATTTCTGGATCAATATAAATGCAGCCTTGATGAACAGAAGAGACTTCAAACAAACTACAAGTCTTAAACTTTTGAATGGATATATATGTTGTGTAAAATTATAGATTATTATAAAATCTAAATATTTCTAACATTGTATAAAACAACATGCGTAAAAAAGCATCTGTATGCAAAATATCCACTGTTTTCTGTATTAATAAATCAACACAGTTCAAGTAGAGCTGGTGGATCAGGGTTTATCAGTGAAGAGATTCCTCATGCATTAGTCAGCATTTAACACACACACACACACACACACACACACAGTGTTCCTCTGATTCATTAGTGTACACATTAAGTGGATCAGACAGTGAACAGCTGAGTGTAAAGAATAATGCAGTTCAACCGGTTTCACCTGAGCGCACAGAAACACAACATCCTAATAGAAACTACTCACAATTACAGCCAAAGCCTTCATTAAGAGCTAATACAATCACACACTGCTCTTACAAACGGCACTAATGTGATATTTAAAACACGACCTTTTGTATAACGTGAGAGATTTCACATTAAAGTTTAATATTTCACCACCAACAACTGCCTTGA
Source organism: Carassius auratus (assembly GCF_003368295.1). Lineage (NCBI taxonomy): Eukaryota > Metazoa > Chordata > Actinopteri > Cypriniformes > Cyprinidae > Carassius > Carassius auratus. The sequence continues at coordinate 10,589,521 of NC_039286.1, forward strand.
CGTTTGAGAAAGAGAAAAAAACGCCGTTGTTTCTTACCTGAGACTCCATCGAGAAGATTAAATAAACGTATATCGAGTATTATAAGAGCTCGGACGTGTCAGACTCGATCAGACACGCACAGGTGTGACAGTCCGCAGGTAAATCATTTCTGTCTCGATGTCACGTGACTCTCGTCGACGCCTAGACCAGAGGATTTCAAGTTAAGCGCATTTTGATGGCCTTTTTTAAAACTTTTTTAAAAACTGCTTTAAGCATGTTAGAAAATAAAAAATAAAAGTGATTACATTTTAGACGTCAGCTGATAAAAGTTGCAAATTCACCGTTTACTGGACTAAAAATAATAATGATTAATTCTGACTGTACAGAACCTGGAGCGGAGCACGCTTTCGTATCTGAATTAGCGTGTTTGTTGTTCCTCTGAAAGGAAACGAAACTAGCTTATAAACGATTTTTTTTATTACAGGAAATGCATTTATTTACTTTTCATAACATGAAACTTGTTTACTAGCGCTGCACGTGTGCGCGAATCAGGGGCGGTGAAACGAACTACTCCTCCGCTGAGCGACAGCTCCCTCAGCCAATCACAACGCTAGGTGCGCTGCAGCAGCCAATCAGAGTGCGGGATTGCCAGAGGGGGCGTCCACGCACACGCGGAAGTTAGTATGTAGCTGGGTAGCGGTCGCCGTGTGTTTTCCAAACACATCATGAGAAATATCATATTCCGTTTGACTGAATCGATTATTTAAATATTTTAATATCTAAAGGACATCATGAGTGGCACGTGCAGGGAGGTAGTTACACTGCAGCTGGGGAATTATTTCAACTTAATCGGGACGCACTGGTGGAATTTACAGGTGAGTGTTTAAAAGCCAATATATTGAGTATATTTACAGATTAATTATTATACAACTAGAAGAATACACGACCTGTTCAAATTATTATAGCCTCAGAGAAGAAGAAAGTTTGGTAGATTACACATCTAGGATCTATATTTGCACCTGTATTTTATTCTGGTAAATAATGGTTTCTACATAATAAAGCTAGTTTTAGTAGCTACAGGAAAAGTGTGGTAAAAAAATAAATAAACAAAATGACAGAGTCTGACAGCTTATAGCTGAAATGAAACATTCATATACATGTTTATTATCATTAGGATATTAAATATAATGTTCCATGAAGATATTTCGTCAATTTTCTACCTTAAATATATAAAACCTTAATTTTTGATTAGTATTAAGCTTTGCTAAGAATTAATTTGGACAACTTTAAAGATTTTTTTCTCAGTATTTACATTTTTTCTGCACTAATTCCGAGTATAGGTCACGTTCACCTAATTAATATTCATGAGCCTAAACGTTGAGACGTGAACGCGCGGGATTCACGCAATGTTGTGAGTTTGATTCTATCAATCCTGTAAGTATTTTCATATTTAAATTTAATTCGACTCGTGCTTTAAAGCCTCGATTTATTGCCCCTAAATACAAAATGCCTGTGATCTTATAAAACACAGATAGGAATATTAGCGTTTCTTTAAATTAACATTACTGTTTCTATTATTTGAAATACATATGAGGTGTAACGGTAGTTGTGTATGTTTTAACAGGTACTTACTTATGTATGGTAATATTGTTTATGAATTTATTTTTTATTGTATCTCACATGAAAAACATTTAATTGCGTATTACTAATGCTGATGATTAATTTCAGGTGTGTTTTATTTTGGAACTCTCCGCCATTTTTGGATCGCAGGGGTAGTTAAAGTTTTTGTTTGTTTAGTTATTTTGCAGACGACTGAGATATTTTATATGTTCACAGTTTTAATATTTACCTGTAGGTTTGTAGATGGATGGTATGTAGTTTGTTTTATGGTTCTATTGGAGATACCTACTCAGTGAAGGTGATCGTGCAGTACCGCATTTAACCACACGAGGCGCTTCAAGCGAATGAAAAGCTTATTTTTTCATTGTTATTTTATCTATCTGCTGTCTAAACTCCAGTAGAAAAGAATTCGGTGTCTTTATTTTATGATTACTGACTATTAAGAAAGTTTATATCGTTTTATGGTCGACTAACTCCGTCTTCGTGTTTGATTGGACGATGGAAACGCAGCGTACCGGAAATAGCAGACTCCGCGTGTCTTGAGGAGGTTTTCAGCTCCTCGTGAGAGTTTTGAGTGTGTAAGTGTTTCTTGTGAGTGTCCGAGTGTTTGTGTTTGTGTTTGTGTTTGTAGTCTGAAGTGTTTATTGGACGCTAGTTCGCGTCTCACCGTCTTTCAAATGTGTAGCGCGTCGAATCAGTTCCTCAGCGCTGAGAGGTTGTGGGTATCGCTTCTCGGCCTTTTGGCTAAGATCAAGTGTAGTATCTGTTCTTATCAGTTTAATATCTGATACGTCCCCTATCCGGGGACCATATATTAAATTGATTTTTGGATACTGGAGATGGAATAGGGGCTTGCTCCGTCCACTCCGCGCATTGACCCGGTATTGCAGTACTTCCGGGACCGGTGCATCCCCACTTGGGGAGATGAAATAGTTAATGTTAGAAGAGATGATAGGCGCATGTAAACTTAGTTTGAAGACATATTTAAAGTACTGTCTTTATTCGTATATGTATATTAAACAGATATGTATTCCGCAGTTAAATGAGAAAGATTATGTAACATAATTTATATCGTGTAAGATGTATACTCCCTTGGGTACACTTTAAATAATTAAATGGAACATAATGTAGTGGTCTTTATAATCACAATATTTGAATAACAGATGTTTGATTTACTGAAGACATGTCTGAAAATTGATTGCTGTTGCATATCAACAAATCTGAAAACCCCTTATAACTATCCGAGATGTTATTTACGATAAACAACTGTTTAATTAGTTCTAGTGCTGAATTCGATTGCTCTGTTAATCAGTCATAATCAGAAATCAAGGAGAAAGTGTGTTTATGTTTGTTCTCTTCAGGGTTTAGACTCCTGTCAGCTTTTACTAAAGACATACAGTGAAACAGTTATTCTGCAGCTGATCTTAATACACGTGCATTTGTAGGAGTTTCCCTTTCAGACGCCTTCTGAGATGAGTGACAGCTTTCTAATGATTATAAATGTGATATTACTTTAATGCAACAGGTTTGCTTTTATGAAAGAAAACAGTTAGTCGATAATTGATGACACAGGTTTCCTTTTTACAGTATCATGTAATATTTCTATATTCAAAACTTTATATTTAAAACATTACTCTCACAACATTGCATCCACGTTACTTGTGATCTTAAACAGTGTTAATATTCCTGACATGCCACTGTTGTTTTGTTCTGGTGGCATGCTGGATGTGTTTCAGGTTTTGTCTTCTCCAGATGTTCACTGATGGACTGGAGTGCTGTGGATTATTGAGATGTTTTTATCAGACTCTCATTCTGACGGCACCCATTCACTGCAGAGCATCCACTGATGAGACACTGATGCAGTGCTACATTTCTACAAACCTGATGAAGAAACAAACTCATCCTGATCTCAGATGAACTGAGAGATAACTACTGCTTTAAGACTTCAGGATGTTCAGGTACATTCAATTATATTTATTCTGACTTCTAAACGTAGAACTAAAATGTGCATGTATTATATATTATAATTCTTATGTATATTACATGCTTAAGAATAAAAAAGTGTGTTCTGGACTGTTGTGAAGCTGTATGCATGGTGGGCAATGAAGATATTTAACTAAATCGAAACCGAATCGAATGGTTTTCTTCAGAACACTTTTAAAATCCATCAAGTGACGAAAACATAGCATTAAACATCAGTCTGCCGCGTGTGTCTACATGACATGATTTTAATGTGAAACACTTTTCATACATTACACTTATTTGTTTTCTGGAAAATTAAATAAAAATAAATCAAACCGTTCTATCGTATTTCAATGCTTTGCTGCAAGGATGATTTTGACTCTTGGATTGGGGTTTGTTGGTAATCTGCAGGTCACTTTGGGTCAATAAAAGTCTTTTAAATAAGAAAGGTGCACAGAATAATCTCACATTACACATCCGACCCATGAAGCTGATGCATGTGAACTCAACACTGGTGCTTCTGTAGAGGCACTTCAGAGCTGCTCGAGCACTAATGGAGCGCGTCCCATCACTGCTGCGTCTGCGTCTTCCTCCGAGTGTATCTGATGATGGGGTTGTGTGGCGTGTGGATCATAGTCGTGTAGTTCACCGCGGGAAAGTGTCCTTCGACCAGCTCGAAGTCGTACATTCTCAGCAGAGTCGACCAGATGGTTTTAATCTGAACGTAGGCGAAGTTTTCTCCAATGCAGCGGTGACGACCTGCCAGAGATCAACCCACGAAGACCAGAAACATCAGTGCAGTGACTTTAAACCACATGTTTGTGTTCAACAAAGCAGAAATACACAACTGTTATCTACACGCTGACTTGATAACCTCAACCTGCTTGGGACTGGATTTGGAGACAGAACTGGAATGTTTACTCCATGGTTTTATTCAGAGTTTCTTGATGCATTGCATATAGATCTTGCTTTCTCTGGGAATTGAACCCATGACCTTGGTGTAGCTGCCATTTAATGCTTCTGTATTTAATGTTATTGTCTGGAAAGATGGTGGTTAAGATACCACAGTTTTAGATGACACTGACAAGTCTAGACCGCAAACACTAAATAATTCAAGTATAAAGCTCCCAACAAAAACAAACAAGAGCAGGAAACGGTTTTCTTTAAGTTGCTTTGGACAAAAGCATTCTTCTAAATGAATGAATCAAAATGTAACTCTGGTTGTTTTTTACTTTTGTAGTTCGATTGATATTAGCAACTTTAACCTGAACATTAGCAACGCTGCTGTCACTTTAAGACCTAATTCATGCTTTTCATAACGTCAAGAGAAAACATGCTGAGATCAATGATCAATGACGCTATTTGTCCCTTAATGTTTTAATCACACTAGATCTCTAGAATATTACAAATGAACATTCAAATTATGTTATATTATGGGTGGAAATAAAATCATGTTCATTAAAATCATGACAAGAATACTGGACGTGTCAACCCTCCTATAACATTATTTCCTACAATTTAAAAGGTATGGTCATCAAATGATTCTTTAGGTTCTTAATGAAAAGTCTGTAACCGCTTGGTTCAAATTTCTTAACGCTAATGTAAAAAACACCTTTTAACCCTGTCAAAAACAATGTAGAATTTTTGTAGCATGTTCCTTTAAATGTTAATGAGCTCTGCTGACTCCGCCCCTCTTCCAGCGGCTCTCTGAAAGATTGTTTACTTGAGTTGAGTTTGTGTGTATAATTAACTTCGCAACAGATGTCAATTGATTGTTTCTTTAGTGGTTCAACATAAAATATAATTAATTTGGGTAAATCTAAAAGCTAGTCTTTGGTCTTTATTCAGTTAATTTAAAATTCCTGTTTCTGTAAAAGTATGAAGAAGTATCAAACAGGTCTATGTATGCACATACAGCGATTAAGTTTGTCCTCCATTGTTGTTTCGGATACGTCATAAATGCATCACTCCTAGAGCAAGCTCCTGATGGTTTAATGAGTTGCAAAATTTCGCCAAAGTTCAGTTTTTCAACTCGCGTGAATCACGTTTTGCGTGTCAAAACGCCTGAAACGCTCAATTGCACTTCATCTATTGCGCAAATCAGTGGTGTGTTCAAAACAAACGCAAATGAAATGTTAAGCGTTAGTGAGTTTGAGTTTAAAACAACTACATTCTCGGCTGAAATACTTTGAAAACTACATTTCATGACACGAGAACAGTACTATTTAGAAAATTATCCAAATAAATGGTGGTAGGAAATCACAATGCTGTCTGAACTCAACTGACAGAAGCCCCCCCCCCCCCGTGACGCGAATACTGTGGCTCAGTGGTAGAGTATTGTGTTAGCAGTGCAAAAGGTTGTGGGTTCGATTCCCATGGGAACACTTTAGGTAAAAAATTATAAAATCTGCTAAATGCATAAATGTAAATGTCCAAATACACGTGAATATGCGCGCCCCATAACTGTCAATCAATCTCTGGTGGGAGGGGCTTGTTTTCATGATCAGCTCTATATGAGAAAGGGTTAAAGATTTTTATTTTGTGTCAGTCAAATTTCTAAATGTTTACCATTATATCGCCCACCTGTCACGAGGTCATGAGTGAACGTCGCGCTCTTTCTGATCAGACTCACCTGCTCCGAATGGGATGTAAGCGAACTTCTCTCCGGCGGCGGGGTTGTCCAGCAGGTATCTCTCCGGGTTGAAGTCCATCCGCTCTGCCCAGGTGTCCTGCAGACGGTGGTTGACCGTGGGAGACACACACACCTGGTGTCCCGGGGGAATGGTGTAGTCACCCACCTTCTGTTGAGCAAACACAGAGACACTGCACGGTCCGAAGTACTCTTGGCTTTAATATCATCAAACAGCCAGCTTTCCTGTAGACTCTTTCGTACCTGAGGCGTCTTGGCCATCCTCATCATGGTCATTATTGGTGGTCGCAGTCGGAGCGTCTCCTTCAGACAGCGATCCAGCAAACTCAAGTCTTTCAGCTGCGACAGACGCCAAAACAGTTCTTTAGTGTCTCGAGCAGTGATGTGACGTTCAGACATGCAGCTACCTGAAGAGCATGTTTCTACTTTCTGAATCAACAGAGTTCTCCTTTCCGTTCTTTTATTTGGTTTAACATGGTGCTAGCAACAGGAAGGTCATGGGTTCGATTCTCAGGGAATGCAACTGATCAGTTATAAAGCTTAAATGCAATATAAAGTGCTTTGGATAAAGCATATGCCATGAATGCATTAAAGAAAGTTCAGATGTGGTCTGAAAGGTTAATGACATTTATTAAATATTTATAACATAAAAAAAGTTGTAATTTATTAAATTAAAAATTAAATTTATGCATTTAGCAGACGCTTTTATCCAAAGCGACTTACATTCAGATTATTTTTACCTATCATGAATTTAAATAAAGCATTTTAAATTTCAAATGTATCTTTTAACATCATTAATATACTATTATAGCTTTTGTTAATATTTTGTGTTTTTGGATTTGTTTATTTCTTAGTTTAGTTTAGCACTTTAAATGAAATGAACACAAACATGTGCAATGTTCTCTTTGGCAGCTAATGAAATATAATATTTTATTTCAGTTAATGATTTTTAGTTTATAAAAATAGATTTCATTTTAGTTCTACTTAACTGTAATTATTGCTTTTTTTAATGTTATTAAAAAAATTTTTTCTTTTTTTTTTTTTTTTTTTTTTTTGGAAGCACAGTAGTTTTGAAGCTGCATAATTAGTGCAGAACCAATCACAATTATTCTGGTGTCATAATTATAGCAACAATGAGTTTTGTCTTGAGGACAGTCACAGAATGACTTCAGTAGCTGGTTTGCTGTTGAATCTAAGAGCACTGAAGAGTGACCTGGTCGTAGTGCAGAGGAGGCAGATCTTCTCCACACACACGTTTCTGTTCGCTGTAGCAGCGCTCCTGCAGTGCTCTGTCCCGCGCCAGGAAGAAGCCCATCCACGCGCTGGTGGTGGAGGACGTGTGCTGTCCCGCTAACAGCAGACCGATCAGCATCCCAGCGATCTCGTCATCACTCAGAGGACGGCCGTCTCTGCACAGCACAGATACAACACACTGGAAAAACTATATACTTCATACTGTATTTTCCAGACTAGAAGTCGCACTTTTTTTCATAGTTTGGCTGGTGCTGTGACTTTTAGTCAGGTGCGACTTATTTATCAAAATTACTTTGACATGAACCAAGAGTTCACATTACCGTCTCCAGCCGCCAGAGGGCGCTCTATGCTGCTCAGTTCTCATGTAGTCTACACTGAAGACATAGAGCTGTTTTTGTAATGTTTTCTCTTGGTTCTTGTTTCTAAATAAATGCGACTTATATATGTTTTTTTCCTCATCATGACGTATTTTTGGACTGATGCGACTTATAGTCCCAAAAATACGGTACTTGAAATGTCAGTATGCAATCATTTGCTTTTGTTCACAGGTCTTTAAAAAAAAGCTAAAATAAATAAAAAGCCAGAGTGTGTTTGTGCATGTATACAACATAAAAATTTGTGTTTTTATATTAAAATGTATATCATTACATTTATAGTAATGTTACAAAACAATTAAAATATTATTATTATATACATATTTTTTTAATTATAATAAATTATTAGAATATTAAAATAAGTTATATAATTTAAACATATAGTTATCATATAAAGGCATGCTTGTGCATGTGTGCAAGAATAAAATATATTTTTATGAGTAATATAATTTTATATTAAAACTAAATAATAATTGTATATTTTATATGGTTAAGAAAATATAATATGAATTATGTTATCAATTTCAGTTAGAAGAAATTATTCTAAATATTTTTTAAAAATTACATAAACATTAGAAAATTATATTCAGTTATAGGAAATTATTGTAAATTTTAAAATAATTTTTTTCCATAAACATTAATTAAAATTATCATATTTTATGAATACAAGTATTTATGTAAAAAAATTGTTTTATGTGTTCTGTAAAATACAATATATATTATAAATTATACGAATTTAATACAATTTAAAATGTAAGATATATATTTGAATAAAATCATATGTGTAGTGTGTATAATAAAAACAATTTTATTTTATAAAAAAAGTTTACCCAGTATGAAATTTTAATTAATTGCAAATTAAAGGTTATTAATGAACAATGTTTCACTAAAGTTCCAATAGTTGAAGATGATCCAGATGTGTGTGTGATGGTAACTCACTTGTACGTGGCGTCTATGAGCGTTTGCAGGATGTCGTCGTGTTTCTCCGTGGCTTCTCTTCGCTTCTTGATGACGTTATAAAAGATTTTCTTGATCTCTAAGTGAGCGCGATCCCTCCGTCTGAAGAAGAAAGCACAGAAACACAAGCTGGTGTGAGGTGCGAGCTCCTGTTCTCCTGTAGATTGGGTGATGATGCTGTGGTACCTGAAGCTGGGCAGCGGCAGCCATCCGGGCAGAAGCCACGCCTCGTGAGTGAAGCCTCCGTCCAGATCTGCGTACAGCTGCGCCACTCTCTCGTCCAGCATCCCGCGGATCTCACAGCCGTGCAGACAGCGGCTGGCCGTCAGGATGATCAGCTCCGACAACGCCTCGAACAGATCTGACCAGAGACAACACCGCGCACATGGAGGGACAATACTTTCAAGATTTAGCCAGAAATGTAAAATGTGCTTTAAATGCACACAGCCTCAGATCATTCAAGATGTGGATGAGTTTGTTTCTTCATCAGGTTTGGAGAAATGCAGCATTGCGTTAGTTTCTTAGCAATGGAAGTGAATGGGTGCCGTCAGAATGAGAGTCTGATAAAAACATCACAATAATCCACAGCACTCCAGTCCATCAGTGAACATCTGGAGAAGACAAAACCTGAAACACATCCAGCATTAAGATGATTTTAACTCACATGTTATTATGGATTATAGACTCAATGTGTTTGAGTTAAAATCATCTTAATGCTGGATGTGTTTCAGGTTTTGTCTTCTCCAGATGTTCACTGATGGACTGGAGTGCTGTGGATTATTGTGATGCTTTTATCAGACTCTCATTCTGACGGCACCCATTCACTTCCATTGCTAAGAAACTGATGCAATGCTGCATTTCTCCAAATCTTCTTGGATGTTCTTTATGGTGAGAAACTGACGGATGCAGAATAAATGCGTCTCCTTACTCCTCTCTCCGCGGTCTCCCCATCGTTTGAAATAGTCTTTAGTTTCCTCTTCGATTATTTCGACGTGTCGCTTGAACTGTGCGATGTTCAGCCCCGTCTTCAGCATCTTCTTCTGCTCCAGAAACAACTGTGAACAGACACAGATCAGATCAACACTGAATGTGAGACGAGAGCCTGGTCCAAATGACCTCCACGCTTTACTGTGATCCACATGTGAAGTTACATCTCCAGAAGAAGAGTGTGATCTTACAGGATTGGGCACGTCGTACGCGACTCCCTTTCCGAACACTGGTGTGGTGAGACGTGCATAAACGTCCTCCGCGTTCAGATCCTCGTTCTTGCTGTTGAACATGAGTGCGGCCGCGTCGCTTCCCAGCAGATACGTGAAGGTTTTCCCAACCATCGTGAAGCTGACCACAGGCCCGTACTACGAGACAACCACATCAGCACTGACATGAGCTCGGATCGCTGTTATTACACACCTGCGTCTGAACCACTCTCACCTTCTCGTAGGCCTGCTCCAGAAACTCAATGGGACTCCTGCCGAACGCCACGGCGTGCCCGAGGAAAGGAATACTGGACGGGATATGAGGAGGATACTTCTGAGGGAACCAGAGGACAATCATCTTTATAAGTGACAGTCAACAGATCCACAGAATGACAGACAGATTGAAAGATAGATACTCAGCTAACAGAATGTTCTTCCAGTAACATTAATAGAATGTTATCTGGTCTTAAAACATTAGCATAAAACATTATCATTAATGAAATTATTATTATTATTATTTTAAATACTTTAGTTGGACACTTTAAAAAGCTGAAACTCCTTTTTTTTTTTTTACTACGTTCAGAGAACATTCAAAAGTAACATTCCAACAATGTTTACAAAATGATCAAACGGAACGTTCCATTAACGGTCACATGTAACATTTTTAAATATTTAAAAAAAATAAAACTGATGTTTTGTATCTTCGCAGAACATTACGAAATCACTGGAAACACTGGCATGTATTATTAGAATATATATATATATATATATATATATATATATATATATATATATATATATATATATATATATATATATGTATGTATGTATGTATGTATGTATGTATGTATTAACATTTACTGAAATTTACTACACGCATAATTACTCACGCATGCACATTACATGATTTTCATGCACAGAGCAGGTCATGGGTTTTAGGTGATCAGGTGCACTCACTGTGTCTCCAGCGTGCTGCTGCTGCTGTCTGAACAGGAGTTTGCTCAGGTATCCCAGTGTAAGTGTGAACACAGAAGCGCAGAGCAGCACGGAGCTCAGACTCATCTTCTGCACGGTGTTCTCCAGCAGCTGACCGCTCACCTCCAGGATCGTCATATCTCTTATTATTCACTCCACAGCAGCACAGGCCAGGAAATCCGATGGGTTTAATAAAGCATGCAAGAAACCTTATTAAGATGCTGACGATGTTCTAGACCGCTGAAGTGCGACTGGCATATTTCTGATACTCTTATACGCTTTAATACATGGCCGTATCGGCCCCGCCCCCGCCTGATGTGAGCAAGCCGCTTATTGGTCATCTGGGTGTGTCCGTCAAGTAAGTCCATGCTCCGCTTCCGCCGTCTCGCGCGCTGATTGGATGACGCTGCCTGAACTGATGTCTTTCTATATGACGTCATCTGCGTCGCTCATGGTCCAGTTTCGCGTCGAACTACTCAAGAACCCGGGCGTTACATATCGATTACATATTGAATCGGTTCACTGAGATGGAAATATTAAAGATGCGTTTATTGATGCAGTTGAATGCCCATACCGCAAAACTGAGGTCAAGCAGGGACTAACATTTCTGAGCTGATAATTTTTTTTTTTTTTTTTTTTACTGAATTTTCCCTCTAGGGTTTAATGAATGATCTGTAATGTTTTCTTTATTGATTCATGTTTGATCTGAGAGCGTTTGATTTTGAGTCCAAGTGAAATGGTTTTGCGGTGATTGTTTGATTTTGATGGAAGAGTCAGAGGTTTCCAGAATTTACTTTGAGTATTTGGATTTTTGTATAATGTTTTAAGAAAATTAGTGATGGTTTCAAGAAACGTGTTTAGCTATTCAGTAAAAACTGTAATATAAACCAGTCAGCCATCAGCTATGCTGTCAGAACTGTGTTTTTCTCAGAAACGTTTAAGCAACAGGAAAACTGTAAACTTGTTTTCATTATTTTATTAATTCAATTATATATAGATATACCTTCAAAGTTTCCAGCTAACATGCTGCATAAGTTCAATTATTTTTCCAAAGACACAAAACGGTTTTGATTAACTCATGCCAGTTAAATCCGATTTAAAAAAAAAAAAAAAGTTTTCTCATACGTTCCCAAGAAGCGCCCCGCAACCAAGACTTTTATTTTGAAACAGTTTGTTTACGTCTGAGTGTGCGTCTTGCGTCACGCCGTCGCTCGACTCGAGAAGCAGCGTCGAGGTCTTCGTACCACAAACAGCTCATGTTTTGGGTTTGTAAAGTTTAAAAATGACGGTGTGCAACTTCTTTCTTCAAGGTCGCTGTAGATACGGAGACAAGTGCTGGAATGAACATCCAAGAGGCGGAAGAGGAGGAGATTTCAGAGGAAACCAGCAGCCCAGCAGAGGAGGTCAAACACACAATCATTATATATTACATTCTATATTTAACAACGTTATGTTTTTCATGATTAAAGCAGAATCCAGATAAAGTCTGATTCAATCAAGGGTCTCTTACTAAACAATTACCATAGTATAACCAGTGTAATCTATTACTAATTCTAAATCACATGACAGAAATTGTAGTTAGTAACGTAATCCGTTACATTACACGTTTTAGGTAAAGTAATCAGATTACTTTTAGATTACGTTTGACCTAACTCGTTATCACATTGATTTAAATAGTAAACTAGTGATTTAGTGCTGTTTAGTTGAACTTCATTCATCAAAGAATCATGAAAAAAAAGTATTTCCGGTTCCAAAAATAATATTGATAATAAATCATCATATTCGAATGATTTCTGAAGATCATGTGACACTGAAGACTGGAGGAATGATGCTGAAAATACATCGGAGCATCACAGAAATAAATTAGATTTTAAAGTATAATAAAATAGAAAACTTTTATTTTAAATTGCAATTATATTGTACAATATTACTGTAGTTTTCTGTATTTTTAATCATATAAACGCAGCCTTGATTATGCAGAATTATTTTATTTATTATTTATTATTATTTTCCGTTCTATTTGGTCAGTGCACATAAACAGATTTCAAAGACATTAGAAATAATTATAAAATTGCATATGATGTATGACGCACTTTTGAGTTCAACTGGTTGCATTTACTGTCAATTTAAAATATAATACATTTACATTTAATTTGCAAAGAAATACAATAAGTGTCTGAAAATATAACATTCACTATATTCTCTCTTCTGTACTGCACACTCTTTTAATAATAATAACACTATATTAATATAGTAAAGTGAGTTTTTAAATACACTCTGGTCTAGTTTGCAAACAGGCACTATTTATGTTTTAGGAATAATAATTTTCGATATGTAAACCTCAAGATCAGAAGGTTTTCTCTAAGTATTGTAGACCTGGACTGACCGGTGATGCTGGTGTTTCTCAGGTTATGGGAACCGTGTGTGGATAAACCCGTCTCAGCGCAGCGGTGGTGATTATGTGCAGCAGTCCTCGTTCTCTCGTGACGGTAATAACGACTGGAGCCGAGGAGGAGGAGGAGGAGGAGGAGGAGGAACGCCACGAGACGTCAAGAGCTCCGACTTCAGCTTCAGCAGCCAGAACAGATTCTCAGCGCTCACCTCACACACTCCTTCTGAGAAAGATGCACAGAGCTCCACGGATGATGTGTAAGAGCTGTTTCCTCTGATGCATTAACCAGCATACACACACACACACACACACACACACCTGAAGCTGCATGCTTGCTTTTATTACAGGGACACCATCCAGAAAGACATGGAGGTCTGGCAGACTTCGGGGCAGTGGCCGTTCTCCTGTTATTCTGTCCTCCCCGGCAAGCTTTCGGGTGAGTTCAGCACTCAGACTTGAAGTCTTTTGCCTCTGGTGGGCTTCACCCAGTGAAGATGTTCTCTTGTTATCTGTTTGCAGGGTTTGTGGAGGTGTCTCCTGAGGAGCTGAGGCTGGAGTATTACAGCGGCCGAGCGTCTGGTGATCTACAGGCTTACGTAAGACCACCACTTCACTTCTATGTGCACGATAGTTAATGTCAGGGATTTAGAAACAAGACTCTTCTGCTCACCAGGGTTAATTAAAAATGCTGTAAAATAGTGAAATATTATTCTAATGTAAAACAGCTGTTTTCTAAGTGAATGCATGTTAAAATGTAATTTATTTCTGTGATGCACTGCTGTATTTTGACCCACACAATCAGAGACTCAAGACCGCAGGGTCACACTTCTAAGCATGTGTCACTCCTTCAGTTTCTGTGGTCAGTTATCTTAGCTGTGTGTTAGTTGTGGAGTTGTAAAACTGTGTGTGTTGTTTCAGATGAGCTCGGTTCAGCAGCTGGCGGATCAGTGGAGGAGCAGAGTCCAGGAGCTGAGGAGCATGAGCAGCTCCACTCGGATCAGTGTGGTGAGACCTTCAGCAGCGTCCTCACACACACACACACACACACACACACACACACACACACACACACACACACACACAGATCTTCAGCAGCGTCCTCTGACACACACGCACAGATCTTCAGCAGCGTCCTCACACACACACACACACACACTCACACACAGCTGACGTCTTGTGATTGATGTCCCCAGATCTCCGAGCTCAATAACCCCAGTCTCCAAACATCCACCCCCGGCTCCGGCTTTGGCTCCACCGCGTCAGGGTTTGGAGCCACCTCTTCTTCATCATCCTCTTCATCGACCGGCTTTGGAGCGGCAGGTTTGTTCAGGATTCAGTCAGAAATCTGCATTTAGAGAGCCTCAGAAGTGTCGATATTGAAGCACTACGTTGTTATTGCCTAATGTATGCCTTGATAAAGTCTCTTCTGTGCACTGAGGCTGCATTAATTGGCTCAGATGCAGTAAAAACTGTATGTGAGGTTCTGCTGGTGTTTGTCTGAGCACTTCTGTGTTGTTTTCTCAGGGTTTGGTCAGGGCTCTCAGAGCAGTAGCACGTTCAGCTTCGCCCCGTCTAAGACTGGCTTCGGAGCGGCGTCGAGTACCCAGCATGCCTCTGGTGTAGTCAGCGGTGTGTTGGCTCAGCCCTCGTCAGGTTTCGGCTGCGCTCCTGCTGCGTCTGCGTCCTCCTTCTCTTTCTCCGAGCCCCAGGCCAGCTCTGTGTCTGTGTCTGTGTCCTCGTTCAGCTTCCGGCCGTCTCCTGGCGAGTCCTCGGCGTCCGCTGTGCTTCAGAGCGGCTCCAGCGGTGTGTTCGGAGCGGACACGGCTCTGTTCTCCACCCACACTGACCTCACAGCAGAGGAACTGAAGGAGTTCACCTCCAAACGCTTCACGCTGGGACAGATCCCTCTCAAACCGCCTCCTGCGGACCTCCTGGTGCTCTGATGGGCTTGTCTTTTAATGCTGGATTATTAAATGTGTTTATGGACCCAGAGAGTGTGTGTCTGTGTTTAAGGAGTTTGAGTAAGTCTAAGAAAAATGCTGCATCCTGGTCCTAAAATAATTATTGCACATGAAGGAATGAGAACAAATATAATTTTTATCTGTCTATGATGAACATTGGGATGCTTTGTATTTTTTTAATTAGTTATTTAAATTATATATATATTTATGTCATTTTTATTATTCCTTTTAGTGTCTGTATAGTTTTTAGTATTTACATTTTTTCAGTTTGAGTTTGTTATTTTAGTGCATTAATATAAACTAAAGGAAAATTAGAAATGTGTCTTTGGCAACTAGATGAAAAAAAATGTTTTTAATGTTTTATTTCAGGTAATCTTTAATTTTATTTTTTATTATAATTTAATAATATAATTTATTATAATTTATTATAATTTTTATATTATTTATTATTAAGTTTTAATTCACTATAATTAATGAACTGTAACTAAATTACAGCTACGTAAAATAAATAAATAATCTAAGATTATGAGATTAAAGTTTATAATATTTCGAGAATAAAATTGAAATTATGAGGATAATGTAAAAATATTATGAGAATAAAGACAATATTTTTGTTTAATTTATTTAAAGTTATAGTTATTTTTTTTTGTGTTTTATCATTATTTTTATAGATAGATACATAGAAATAAAATAAGCCTGAATGTTATTGTTTTAGTTAACTATAATAACCTCAATTCATGTCCATAATGTGTTTATATCATTATTTTTATTTTTAGTGTTTGGATTTAGATTTTCACTAAACAATAATACAGGAATGATAAACGTTGTTCTGACTTATGCATGCTTTATGAGGGATTGGTTATGATTATGTGTGCTTTCTTAAATCTTAAACAAACCGTGTACACAATCAAAATGAGTTTATTTGAAAACACGCATTAAGATGAACAAAAACATCATAAATAATACAAGAACAATTACACAAACCTCTAATAATTAGAAGACCGCATGTAATATTATATACTATATAATGCACAAACACTGAAAAAAGAACCGTGTTTTATGAGAGAAAGCATGAAATTTACAAATGCAGAAATGAAGTCTGTTGTGCATGAAGCCACCGGTGAAGATATCTGAGTGAATGCAAATCTGTGCAGACTTTATTAAGTTGTTTACTAAGACAATAAAACTCTACTTTGCACAATCCCCAGAAGAGAAGTCTATGGACTGCTCTCGGTGCACATTACGTCTGTAAACGTCTTTGTTCCCTGATGTGATGACAGTGTTGCAGGTCAGACTAGAACCTTTGAGAGCCGCGTGAGCACCAGGACTCCAGGTGTGCTCTGTGTCCAGCTCGAGGGGATCAGGATGATCCCGTAGATCCAGTCCGGATACGACTTGTTCTCCTGCAAACACCCAGCCATGATCAGCTAACAGCACATCACTCTTTACCACTCACAGTTCAGTTATTATTCATAGTAATGCATTGGTCATATTAATTAACTTACATTACTGAAAAAAAAAGTATTTTTGGCTATTGCTACAAATATACCCCAGAGACTTAAAACTGCTTTTTGTGCTCCAGGGACACATATTTATTTATCAAACATGTAGCAGTTGGCAGCAATAAATTAAAGTTTAGGGCCAATTTGAAAATTTACAAGCGCAAATCTTTCATGATTCGTGATCTCGCTGCGAACTCCCCGAACTGATTCAAATGATTTGCGAACCCGCTTTGAACTCCCGAGCTGACTCAAATGATTCGCGAACCCGCTTTGAACTCAAATAATTCGCGATTCCCATAACTGACTCAATTCGCGAACCCGCTGCGAACTCCCGAACTGATTCAAATTATTTGAGAACCCGCTTTGAACTCCCGAACTGATTCAAATGATTCGCGAACCCGCTTTGAACTCAAATAATTCGCGATTCCCATAACTGACTCAATTCGCGAACCCGCCGCGAACTCCCGAACTGATTCAAATGATTCGCGATCGCCAAACTGACTCAATTCGCGAACCCGCCGCGAACTCCGGAACTGATTCAAATGATTCGCGATCGCCAAACTGACTCAAATGATTCGCGAACCCGCTTTGAACTCCCGAACTGACTCAAATGAATCGCGATTCCCATAACTGACTCAAATGATTCGCGATCCATCTGCGAACTCCCGAACTGATTCAAATGATTTGCGATTGCCAAACTGACTCAAATGATTCGCGAACCCGCTTTGAACTCCCGAACTGACTCAAATGATTCGCGATTCCCATAACTGACATGATTCGCGATCCATCTGCGAACTCCCGAACTGATTCAAATGATTTGCGATCGCCAAACTGACTCAAATGATTCGCGAACCCGCTTTGAACTCCCGAACTGACTCAAATGATTCGCGATTCCCATAACTGACTCAAATGATTCGCGATCCCGCTACGAACTCCCGAACTGATTCAAATGTTTCGCAATCCCCAAACTGACTCAAATGATTCGCGAACCCGCTTTGAACTCAAATAATTCAGATATAAATGTAATTTAAAAAATACATTAATAATTTTCAAATATTGCACCTGTCAAACATAGTCTATTTTGCCGTCAATACTGTTGAGGGTGTCCTTTATCAGTAGGATTTATATTTATGCTCAACATGAAGTATAGATATTGTTGTCATGAAGACAAGATCCGGGTCTGTCGGCGGCCTCCCTCTGTCACCTACAGCAGCAGCAGCGCCGCGTCAGGCACAGTTCTGGTGTGTAAAGACACGCAGCAGAACCGCCACGCTCACGCCACGCAGCTAGTGTCACCGGCCTGAGACTCAGGAGGAAATGTTAGGTAAAAACGTATTATCTATCTATCAATAAAATCTCCCATCCGCGCTCGCGACCGCTCGCACCTCATGTTTGTGGCTGAATGTTCATAATTGATGGATGAACATCTATGCCCGGGTAGAGTACATCAGCAATCCAGCGAAGAGAAAAGAAAACTAAAAGTAAAAAAACAAAACAAAACAAAAAAAACATAAAGTTGGCTTGACATTGGACGTTCGAGAGTCTCAAATTTAGGGACCGTCTCTAAAGTTACATGCGATATTGGTGTACACTTTTCTAACGTCAGTAGCATTTGAGGAGAATGACTTACAGTCATAAAAACAACTGTAATTGTTCACGTAGGTGTCAGGTATAATGCACAATTGAATTAAATGTTTGATATTTATTAAAATAATCTGTAAATCATATGTAAATTATGCTGGACTCAAAAGCAAATTTGAAGCTCAATAGCATTTGAGGAGATTGTAATTGTAATGTGTTCATTAAAGTGTCAGCTACAATGCACACCTTATACATTTTGTATATATATTAAAATAAAGTAGAATCATTTAGGTAAAATCGAGGCCAGTTTATCACTTTCAGGCACATTCCTGTGAAAGTTTTTTTTTTTCAGGTTCCCTTATGAAAATGACCCATGGTTTTAACAATAATCTTTCATTTTTGGACACCTTTTTGCTATAGATGACACAGGCTTTATAATTTATTCAACAAAAAACGTGCATATCACAACCCTTACAAAAATAAACCATGGTTTTATCAGAGTAAAACTGCTTATGCTTTCTTTATGCTTGAGACTATAAAATAAATTAGAGTCATAATAAAGTTATAGCCACAGGTAAATGTCGAGAGCTACAATTGTGATTTGTAAATAATACAATTTATTCATTACGTTTTTTATTTGATTAAAGTTCTTTTTTTCACCCCTGTAGTAGGGTTTTTTCCATCATCATATTTGAGGAAGGGGGCACAACAATAAATCCTGCTTATGGGAACCCTTAAGGTGATGTTATACACGTCTCTGGGAATGTGTGCTCCACTACACACACACACACACACACACACACACACACATACACACACTGAAGCACGCGTGGTGTTTTCAGCTCTTCACTATATTAACACATGATGTATGCTACACATGTGCACGCAAGCGCACTATGATTAACACTAAACTGTAGAAAATCAGTTGAGTCTCCCCATCTGGAAATGGCTGTTAAAGTTTTGTGTTTCTTATAATAAATTGACATATTGATAAGACTGAATCTTTTATAATGCTCTTAATTACATGTGGATGCATACTGTATGCATTAGTGAGTGTGTGGGGCTTATGGGTTTGGTCACTTATTCCTTATATGAACTGTTTCAAATGCAAGACATTGATTGCATGAGATTAAGTTTGTAAATGATAGCTGTGTCCTTTTGTAGTGTGCACATATATTTATCATCAAACTGTGATAACTGTGACTAAATTCAGTATATATACGTCTGCCATATGTTGCCAACCCTCAAAAATTCCTGCCCCCTTCTCGCAACCCCATCAATATTTTTCTAGATCCGCCCCTGTATATATATATATATATATATATATAGTTTATTATATTGCTCCAGACTCATATGGAACACTTTTATGAGCTGGAC
Organism: Carassius auratus; assembly: GCF_003368295.1. Classification (NCBI taxonomy): domain Eukaryota; kingdom Metazoa; phylum Chordata; class Actinopteri; order Cypriniformes; family Cyprinidae; genus Carassius; species Carassius auratus. The sequence goes on from NC_039286.1 coordinate 10,609,302, forward strand.
AGTTGTAGTCACTATAAAGTGTTGCATATAAGAGGTACATAAATAATCTTTCCTTTTTTGTGTGTTCCACAGAGAAAAACAACATGAGAAAGAGAAACTAATGAGCGTTCTCTGTTGTTGACCTGGAGATCTTAATAGATTAGATGAGCGTCTCTCAGTATCTGTTGGAGAAGGAAGCAGTCACCCGTTGAGACGGACCTCGAACCTCTCCGTGGCTCTGAAGCGATGATGGAGTAAATCACGATGGCTGTGTGTATAGACGTGAGACCGTTGATCACCGAGATGATGACTGCGTCCTGCTCACAGTTATTACTGCACACACACACACACACACACACACACACACACACGGAGGAGTGTTTCTGAAGTCAAACTGAGTGGCTGTCAAAGGCTGGAGATACTGACTGGAGCGAGGTGTAGCTGGAGAAGGAGATGAGTCCAAACGCCAGAGAGAAGGAGTAAAACACTTTGAGTGTCAGGCCTCTGATCAGGAAGATGGTCAGCACGAGGTGTGTGTGTGTGTGTGTGTGTGTGTGTGTGTGTGTGGGAGAGAGAGAGAGAGTGTGTGTATGTGTGTGTGTGTGTGTGTGTGTGTGTGTGTGAGTGTGAGTGAGTGAGTGAGTGAGAGAGAGTGTGTGCGTGTGTGTGTGTGTGTGTGTGTGTGTGAATTTTGTGTGTGAACAAAATGCTTTGTTTAGGATTTATTCTTACCATAAACCGGTTCTGTGTTTCTGAAACAAGCTTGTTTTAGTTTGGAGCGAGTGACGTCACGCCGACTCTGATCCACAGGTGAACCACGAACGCTTCAGATCAGTACAGTACAGTACGTCAAACACGTCTTCATAATACCTTCCTGTCAATGACTGATCCTGGTGACAGATGAACCAGGATTCATGATCTGATGATAAATCCACAAATGATAACAGTCATAGACATGAGAATGAATGGGTCAGTTTTGAGATTTTGGGCTGTTTGGTTTTTTATAATGTCTTCTTTCAGACTAAGGTGAAAAGAAATACACTTTCATGTGTTTATTTTAATTGCACTTTATCTATTTGCATCTGTACATTTCAGTTTGAATCCATATTTGAAAAGATTTTTTGTTGTTGTTGCTCTTACATATACAGCAAACTTAGCAGTTTTATTCATATCTATATTCTGAAGATTAATACCGAGGGGTTGTTTATATATCATTCACACTGGTGCATATTTAACTCTTTATTCTTAAAAACATGTTGAATTTGAAAAATCCAAAATCCCCTCTGGAAAAACATTTAACTCTAATATGTCAACAAAATCAAAGATTTACTGATTTTTTTTTTCTTAACATATTTAAATATTTTTACATATATTTCTAAAACTACTTAACTGGCTAAACTATATTTAGTAAAAAATGTTAAAAAATATATTTTCATAAACATATTTTCTACAAACATATTTTGGCCTAAATGTATAACTGAATTTTTTAAAATTTGTAATTATATATTTATTTTATTTCATTTAATTTTTTTTTGAAGGGCGAAAAAAATGTAAAAATGTCTTGCCCCTTAAAATACATTTTTTTATTTATTTTGTGAAGTTGACAAAGAATATATTTAAATTTCCAAAAATATATTGAACTTCAACGATTACGACATATAGCATATTTTGCCAGAAATAAAAATCGCTATACGACTTGACTTTGTCTAAAATTCAGGTTACAGCTTGTATGCAAATTAGTGCATATTTAATAGGATGATGCATCTTTTGCATATTTCAGCAGCATTTCAAAAAAATAAAATGTTTGCAATTTTTAATGCAATGCATCAGCTGGGTAAGTATAGTATAGGTATATATAAGGTACCTTCATTTATTTTTTTTACCTGAGATATCTTGTCTTCATGTTTTATACAGAGACTTAAAACAACATTAGCCTATATTGTATTTGTATTGTATTTTTGTGTGCGTGTGTGTAGGGTGGGGGGGTGGGCTATATTTTCAGATTTTTCCCAAGGATGCATCACATTCTGAAATGTATATACATATTTAAGTTTACCATGTGCTGTACACCGTCAGTAAAAACTGTGATCAGAGTGCATTACTCTGCTCCGCCGCTAGAGGCCGCGGTTTGCCCGTCATCATCATCATCATCGCGTCCCGCTGGTAAAGCGCTTAATCCGCGGGGGGCGTCCGGCTGTGACCCGCTGCCCGTGACACGGACACTCGCGCTCACTCAGCACGACACGGGACGAGCTTCTCCTCTCCGCCGCTGACCGTGTGCTGTTGTCGTTATCGGGGAGGAAGGACGCTTGCCTGCTTGGAGACGCCGGGGACCCGTGCACGGATGCATCATGTCTTCGTTTGTGTGCCGGGTTCAGTTTCTAGACGACACGGATCCGTTCAACAGCACCAATTTCCCGGAACCGACCCGAGCTCCTCTCTACACCTTCAGAGAAGATATTCCTCTGATAAACCAGCTCGCAGGGGTCCACCGACTCCTCAAAGCCCCTCACAAGGTCAGATCACTCTTCAGCAGCACACAAACTCACTACAATAGAGTTAAAGCATTGACCTTATGTTTATTCAAAAGTCTTTTCCAGGCGATATTTTCTACAACAAAAACAAATACTGTCTGAAATAATAAAGTTATACTTTTAAACCTCTCGAGAGTTATTTAATTCGATTTAGTCTTATAGTATATATACTATATATGTGTGTGTGTTATATGAGGTCAGTTGTGGTGGTGGTTTTAAAGCGCGACAGGTGCGGCACTGAGCCGCATTTAGAGCCGCTCATTCATTCACACTGATTTATGAGTCGAGTTTACACTGAAATAACAGTCAGAGGAATGGAATTATTTCCTAACACTTTACTGAACATTCAGATATAATACAAAAGAAGATCATATTTGATGCATCAGGCTTTTCCAGCTCGAATATTTAATAAAACATATTGATGTTTACTTGATCAAAACACACCAGAAGCTCGAGCTGAAGAAGTTTCTGACTCTTAAAGAGCTTTGACTGGATAAAAGACTCAATCAGAGACAGAAGACGTGTTTTGTGTCAAGGGTGCATTACTCTCGTACTTAAAACAGTAGTTCAGCCAAAAATGATCCAAATTTGTTACCTTAGTGTCAATGTTTTGAAATTGAGATTTATATTGAATAAATGATCTCTCCAGTGATGTGTGGTTTGTTCGGAGGACAATATTTGTCTGAGATACAACTATTTGAAAATCTGAATCTGAGGGAGCAAAAAAATCTAAATATTGAGAAAATCATCTTTAAAGATGTTCAAATGAAGTCTTAGCAATGCATATTACTAATCAAAAATAAAGTTCTGATATATTAACGGTATGTTTACAAAAATATCTTCATGGAACATGATCTTTACGTAATATCCTCATGATTTCTGGCATAAAAGAAAAATCTGTCATTTTGACTCATACAATTTTTTTTTGGCTATTTTTACAAATATACCCCTGAGACTTCAGACTGTTTTTGTGCTGCAGGGACACACATGTGCTCGCCCTGAGATTTTCCAAGATATAAATGAGTGTGTGTCTTCATCAGGTTTGGAGAAATGTAGCACTGCATCAGTGTCTCATCAATGATTTGAGCTTCACTGTTTGTTAAGCTGACATCTGTGCGTCCTTCTCTCTGCTTCTCTCTGTTTGCATGTGGTGCTGTGTTTTTCTGTGTCAGTCTGTCATTTGAGTGAAAGTCATGGCCAGTAATTGACTGTTTGGGTCGAATCTGTATATTAGCATCTGCATTTGCCAGACACTTTCATCCAAAGCGACTTACATTGCATTAATTGCACACATATTATCATGCATTCCTTGTGATCCTGATGTTGAAAGAGTTGATGATCTACTGTTTGAAATGCATGTTAAAATAAGGCTTAAATTTAAGATTTGTGTATTTGAATTGCATATAAATATTGTGAATAAATGTAATGTGATGCATGAATGATGAATGAAGCACGTCAGATTTCTGTAACTGAACAAATGTTTTTTGGAAATACAGAATAACAAGGCCTCTTTTTTAATAAATCTGATTTGTTTCAGTCTCATACATTTTAACTAAATGAATATTGCATGTTGCACATTGTCATTTATTAACTATCTTCACACTTTTTAACTGAATTAATGTAATTGATTTCACAATGAACTATAATTTATGCTGATTTGAAGCAATTTGAATAAATGCAAAAAAAAATATGGAAATAGTTAATAATAAACTTTACTATGATTTGAGAGTACGGCTGATAAATATGCATTACATTTAGTTTATTAGTTTTTATTTTTGTCTTGTTTGAGCTTTTATTTTTACATTTTCTGTTTTTATTTAAATTTAAGTCAAAATTAAATTAATTTGGTTTATCATTTTAATTCGTTTTTGCTTTATTAAATGTATAATTAAAAAAAATGTATTTCAGTTTTAGTCATTTTAGTTCTTCAAGTTAAAATGAAAATGAAAATGGCGACTAACAGAAATAAAAGTTTAATATTTTATTTCATTTCAATTAGTTAAATTAGTTTGGGTTAGATTCTGGATAAGTTTGTGTTAAGTAAGGGTTAGGTCCAGGTTAAGGTGGTGTGTTAAGTTTTGGTTAGGTTAGGGATAAGTTTATGTTAGGTTCAGGTTAAGTTAGAGTTTATTTGTGATTAGGTTAGGGATGAGTTTATGTTAAGTTAGGGTTAGGTTCAATTTATGATTTGATTAAATTCTGGTTCGGTTAGGGATAAGTTTATTTTAAGTTAGTGTTAGGTTCAGGTTAAGTTGCAGTTAAGTTGTGGTTAGATTAGGGATAAGTTTATGTTAGGTTCAGTTTAAGTTAGTGTTTATTTGTGATTAGGTTAGGGATGAATTTATGTTCAGTTATGGTTAGGTTCAGGTTATGTTGCTATTAAGTTGTGTTTAGGTTAGAGATATATTTATATTAAGTTAGGGTTAGATTTAGGTTAAATTGCAGTTAAGTTGTTCTTAGGTTAGGGATACGTTTATATTAAATTAGGGTTAGGTTAAATTTATGTTGGGATTAAGTTCTGGTTCGGTTAGGGATAAGTTTATGTTAAGTTAGTGTTCGGTTCAGGTTAAGTTGCAGTTAAGTTGTTGTTAGGTTCGGGATAAGTTTATGTTAAGTTAGTGTAGGTTCAGGTTAAGTTGCAGTTAAGTTGTTGTTAGGTTAGAGATAAGTTTATGTTAAATTCAGGTTAAGCTGCAGTTAAGTTTTTGTTAGGTTCGGGATAAGTTTATGTTAAGTTAGTGTAGGTTCAGGTTAAGTTGCAGTTAAGTTGTTGTTAGGTTAGAGATAAATTTATGTTAAGTTAGGGTTAGGTTCAGGTTAAGTTGAGGTTAGGGTTAGTTTGAGGTTAAGTGTTTTGTGAGCTGCAGTAAAGGACAGTTGGACAGTGGCTCATAAGTGTTCAGCCTTCACTAACTACCACTTACACTGCGTATGAGATTCAGCCGGATCTATTTATAACCCGAGAATGTGAGACAGACGCTGTAGTCAATGCAGGAGATGTTTGACCAGAGTTCAGCTTTTCTGACAGGACTGATCTTCACCGCACTGCACTCTAATTATCTCACTTCAGATGGATGTCTGTGTCTTCAGTGGCTTTCATACACTGGAATATATGTGCGTAGCTCTAATCTGTTAAATACAACTCTAAGGGGTGAAGATAATACGATATTATGTATATTAACATCATAATTAATCATAAACACTGTTGGAACAAAGATTATTGGAGTGTTTTTCAAAATAACGAAAAAAAATCTCAATCTTTCTAATTTTGATGTTAATTAATTATGCATTAATTTAATTCACTTGATGTTTCTTTGTGATTATTTTAACGTTTTTGATAGCAGTTTCTGAGTGAAAATGGTTTCTAGCTTTTTAATTTAATACATTAAATTATTTTTATTGCGAACAGATTTATGCTTATTCCAGGTGATATGAATACATGCATTTTGCATATTTAAATAATATCAAAAAACTTTTTTTGAGTGCGCTAAAGATAATTTTTCAAATGATAAATAAAGATCATTGCAGTACATGTTACTTCACTGTTACTCCTTTGTAATTCATTGTGAACTTTGCTTGCAGTTTTAAAAATAATTATTACAATTAGTGAGTAATAGTATAAATTGAAGATTTATGTATTTGGATTGCAAGTTAAATGTCCAACCATTTTTATTACACAGATTTAACAAGCTAATAAACTTATTTAAGAAATTGAACACCAGTTTGTGACACAACAGATGAAAAATCCCAAAGATGCACATTGATTTGTGCACATTTTCTTCAGGAAATGCAAAGATCTGGTTCATTTGTGATTCATTCAGTCTTTGTGAATCTGTATGCATCAGTCCCGACACATTTATTAGGGTGTGTGTTTTGTAAAGCAGTTGTTAGCAGGTCCAGTGTTCGTGTTGGTTAAACTCTGCATCTGACTCATCATGTGCTTGTTTGAGATGGGTTAGATGATTGTTCCTCTGCTGATGCTCTCAAAGCGTCATCTGTGTGTGTTTAGAGGTGCTTCACCATCTCTATTGACTGTAAACAGAGACATGAAAATGCTCTTCTTCATCCAGCAGGTGCAGCGTGTGATTCATGTGTGATTGATCGTTGGTTGTGTGACACATTCTTGGATGAGCCGAGTTTGTTGGTCTGAGCGTTGTCTTAAATCAAAGTTGAGGTCTTAAGCTGGAAAGCAAGTGTTTGATTTGGGTTTGGCGAGTTCAGATTCAATGGACACACCAAATCAACACTTATACGCTTACAGCTTTATTCACATGCTTAACAGTCTGATATACTGCATGAAAACTGATTCGGATTAATATCATACAATGTTTTGCTAGTTTGTGAGATGTTTCCTTAAGGACCAATTTCCCAAATATCTTGTCAGATTCAGCCTGTGTTTTTACTAGGGGTCGACCAAATATCGGTGCAAATATTAAGCTTTTTTTATGGTTATCGGTATCTATCATTTTCAAAACCAATTTGCAGGTAAAACTATTTAAAAGCATTTAAAGAGTTTTCATCAGAGCCCTTGTTATTCTCAATTTTGACATAATATTTTTTTTTTACACCAGACATATATCAGTTCAAAATATTGGTTATCGGTCTACTTGATATGTAATAATCGGTATTTATTTATATAATCAGTATCTGAGTTTTTACCTTCTTTAACATATTTTGAGGAAACATTTTTACACTAAAGTGAGCTAAACATGACAAAACCTCCTCAAGGAACAACCCTTTTTTGATAGAAGCCTTTACCAAATGTATAACAGTACACATTAAATCCATTTTATAAATCTATATATATTGAAACTTTCATGCAGGGTTCTTTGATAATGTGAAAAGAGTAACAAATCAATACATCTTTTGTTTGTTTTATTTAACAAAATTCTAGTGTACATGATGAATAATAAAATTTGATCTGAAAAAAATGACATTTTTATTACTTTTATTAATATTGGGTATAGGGGTTGACCGATTATCGGCGCAAATATTAAGCTTTTTTTTATGGTTATCGGTATCTGTCATTTTCAAAACCAATTTGCAGATAAAACAATTTAAAAACATTTAAATAATTTCGTCAGAGCCCTTGTTATTCTTAATTTTACTTTTTTTTTTACACCAGACAGATATCAGTTCAAAATATCGGTTATCGGTCTACTTGATATGTAATAATCGTTATTGATTTATATAATCAGTATCTGAGTTTTTACATATAATAAAAAATAATTATTATAATAATATTATATTAAAAAAATTACATTTTTATTACTTTTAATAATATTGGGTATGGAAATCAATTATGATGTATAGTCTTTGTTTTATTATACTGCTGTTCAAAAGTTTGGGGTCAGTAAAATTGTTGTATTGTATTTTTGAAAGACTTCTATTCTGTTCATCAAGGACGCATTTAATTGATCAAAAATACAGTAAAAATGTAAAACAGCTGTTTTCTTTTTTAATCTCTAAGTGTAATTTATTTTTGTGATGTGCAGCTGTATTTTCAGCATCATTCCTCCAGGCTTCAGTTCCACATGATCTTCAGAAATCATGAAAATATGATGATTTGCTGCTCAAGTTTGGATTCATAGCACAAATCACATACATGCTGAAGGCTACATGTGTTAAAAACGTTAGTACGCATGACTAAAGAGTGCATGAACAGCTGCGCTCATGACAAACACAGGTGTGCATATAAATTAAAGCGCACTTCAGGCTTCTACTATCTTCAGGCTTTTACTCTAGTATCTTCTAGTATCTTCAGGCTTTTACTCAGCTCTCTGAATGGGGAAACTCCACAGACTTCCATTGTTTTAACATGCTATTAATTTACATTTACACTAGCAGTTGAATTTTTTTCTAAAGACATGAATACTTCTCTACTTAAATAGTAAGTTCATCTAAATTTCACTAAAAGCTTCTGGACGTAATTATAATATAATCAGACATTGAAGTGAGCTGCTGTTTCTGTCTCTTCTGAGGAAGATGATTTACTTGTTTTGTACACAGAGAAACTTTGGTCAGATTTATTTAATGTTCATCCAAACTCATTTTGTAAGGGACTTTTCGTTCTGTTTACAGATGTTTTCTTTAGATTGGTTAACTACTTGAAAGGGAACATTGAAAAATATGACTCCATTTGTGTTTGCTGCTGACTAAATTTCACATATATAATAAATTGGGAATTTACGTTCTATTAATATGATGAACTGCTGCTCAAATACATGTTAGATGGAAACATTGTACTTTATAATTGATTGACTGTATTTGAAATAGTTTGACACTACAGTACAACACTAGTACTGTATCTCATGGATAATAGTGTGATAATGTCACTGACTGTAATGTGTGTGTGTGTGTGTGTTTCTGCAGCTTGATGACTGTGCTCTGCAGCTCTCTCACACCGGTGTGTATCTGGATCTGGAGTCGACACTAGACGAGCAGAGAGATGAACTCGAGGGATTTCTGCAGGACGACTGCGCAGGGTGAGACTCACACTACATAGTGCACTATACTGCACTTACTGTGTTGGTATTATCCTGTGTGTGTGTGTGTGTGTGTGACAGTTGCTCTCACACAAATCACCTTAACAGATTTCCTGTTTCAGCCTGTGATTTTACTAGGGGTCGACCGATTATACGGCGCAAATATTAAGCTTTTTTTATGGTTATCGGTATCTATCAAACCAATTTGCAGATAAAACAATTTAAAAGCATTTAAAGAGTTTTCATCAGAGCCCTTGTTATTCTCAATTTTGACATAATATTTTTTTTACACCAGACATATATCAGTTCAAAATATCGGTTATCGGTCTACTTGATATGTAATAATCGGTATTGATTTATATAATCAGAGTTTTTACCTTCTTGAACATATTTGGAGACACATTTTTACACTAAAGTGAGCTAAACATGACAAAACCTCCTCAAGGAACAACCCTTTTTTGATAGAAGCCTTTACCAAATGTATAACAGTACACATTAAATCCATTTTATAAATATATATATATTGAAACTTTCATGCAGGGTTCTTTGCTAATGTGAAAAGAGTAACAAATCAATGCATCTTTTGTTTGTTTGATTTAACAAAATTCTAGTGTACATGATGAACAATACAATTTTATCTTTTTTATTACTTTTATTAATATTGGGTATAGGGGTTGACCGATTATCGGCGCAAATATTAGCGCAGATTTCCTGAGAGAGAGAGAGAGAGAGAGAGAGAGCGGGCGAGGGAGGTGTATGTGGTATTCTAAGTGCACTCAGTGTGGTTCATCGTCTCTGTTGGGCGTCTCTCCATCCCTGCAGTACAGACTCACTGCACCTGCGCAGACAACAGTGTGCTAATGTCACACAGCTCATGTGTCTGTGTTTTGAAAATGTCTAAATAATCAAAAGTCTGTCTGGAGATGAGCAGAATTTAAAGTCACGTTGTGGCTGTTATGCTTTATTGTGACTTACATCTGATTGAAAAAGAACAAATGTGGGGCGGGGCTTGGTTCTGTGCATCAGCTGCTGATTGGATGTTATGATGTGGGTGTGGCTCTGATAGGGGGCGTGAGTGTGAAGGGGCGGAGTTTAAGTGGATTTCATGTTTGGAGTTTAACATACACCAGGTTAGAGTCCTGCATGGGCGGGATTATGGAGTTTTTATCATTACAGTGGTGCCGAAAAAAATTGTGGACAATCTTGACCAGTAGAAATGTGAATTTTGGTATGAATTCAACTCATTATGAGCAACGGAAACAGAGTATCTGATTTCAATTTCACAGTATTCTGATTTAATCATTTTTAGTTATTGTTTTATTTTGATTGTTTTATTTAAAAATTATTTACATTAAATAATTTGTGATTTAATGCATTTTTATTAATTGTTTTATTTTGATTGTTTCATTTTTAAATTATTTAAATTATTTAACATTTTATGATTTTATATTTTTTTTTTATAAATTGTGTATATTAAATATTTTCATATATTTAAATTTTTTTAATGTATATTTTATATTAAGAACTAATACATTTTATTTTGTAATTTTAAATTTTATATGATTTCAGAATCATAAAACTGTGTGTGTGTTTGTGTGTGTGTGTGTGTGTATGTGTGTGTGTGTGTGTGTGTGTTGATATTGTGTCTGTACATTTCTAGTCATTATCTCTTGTGCATTTCTGTTTTATTATTATTATCTTCAGTTCTGGACCATTATTACTCATTTTCTCTGTGTTTTCAGGAGGGGAAAGAAGCACAGTGTGATTTTACGCACTCAGCTGAGCGTTCGTGTTCACGCATGTATCGGTGAGTCTCACACACACACACACACACACACACACACACACACATCTGAGCAAACGTGAGTGAAATGAAGTGCCCGTAATCAGTATCTTTAGTATCTTCTGCTCAAAAATGCAGTAAAATTGTGAAATATTATTATAAAGTAAATCAGCTGTGTTCTGAGTGAATCTGTGTTAAAATATAATTTATTTCTGTGATGCTCCGCTGTATTTTCAGCATCATTCCTCCAGTCTTCAGTGTCACATGATCTTCAGAAATCATGAAAATATGATGATTTACTGCTCAAGAAACATTTCTGATTATTATCAATGTTGAACACAGTTGTGCTGCTCAATGTCTGTTTCACTGATAGCGAGTCTATTCCTGGAGCTCAGGTCAAGTGCCTCATTGGCTGTTGCCGTTAGAGATCAGGGAGGGTCAAAGGTCGGGGCGGGGCTTTGATGCCTCCTCTCATCAGCTTCATTATAATTCACACTTGACTTCCCAGCATGCATTTGTATGTGCTCGCATTTAATGTGTCAGCGCAGAGGGACATTTGACACCTGTGTGTGTGTGTGTGTGTGTGTGTGTGTGTGTGTGTGTATGTGTGTGTGTGTGTGTCTGTGTGTGTGTGTGTCTGGGGTTTTAAGTGGACAGATGATGAGTTTTAAGTCTCCAGACACCTGCTTCTCCTCGACTCCCATCATGCCTCTGGATTTACTGTGTGTTGTGTGTTAAATCTCTGTATCACATGATCTTAAGTGCTTTACTGCTTTAATATATTGTGTGTGTGCAATATACACAGACTGTGTTACTCTGCAGAAACATCACAGAAATCTCACAAAAACGAAATTTATTGTCACACGAAATTACACAAAATTTTGGATTTTACCATTTAATGAAAAACTATTGTCAGATGCAGAAAAACCTCACTTGAACCCATCAAATTAAAATTAGACAGAAATTAGACAGAAATGTAATAACAATAATTACAATAATAATTAACATTATTAAAACTGTTATTTATATAAATAATATAATAATTAAATAAAAATTATCTTATTTAAAGGAATATCAAACATTCTTCCATGATTTAATTTTGACAGAAAAACTATTTTGCGTAGCACATTATTTGCCAAATAATAAAAGTGATTGATTATTTAGATTGTAATATAAATGTACAAATATTTACATTTCATGAATTTGTAATAACATTTTATTTAAATGTTAATGTTTTGTGCTTTCATCAAAAAAGGCAACATTTCTATTTCTTATTTACTTTAACTTAAAATATTTAAATAAATAAAACTAAGACTGAAATAAATATACAAGGACATGACGAAATGAAGGAAAAACTCGCAACAAAATTACTAACACTTTAACTCAAAATAAAATGAAATAAATATAATATGTAATATAATTAATCCTAGATAAAACAAAAACTCTGTCGGTTTTTATTTAGGTTTCAAAGCAGCAGAATGTGATTATTTTAAAGGGTATTCTCTAATATTGACCGTAACTGTGCTGAGATTCAGCTCGCTCTGCTGTCAGAGCTGAAGTGCTTCTGTAACTGATATAACGAGGTAATTTTAGCAGTCGCTCGATGTTTGGGATGCCATGAGATGCCATCTGTGATATCTTTAGAAAGTGATGACAAGACAAACGTGTGAAAGAGAGTCTGCAGCGACACGGAGGTCAGGAGAGAGGAGGAAAAGAGAAAGATTTCATTACCTGCTGGATTACACATCCATCACTCAGCAAATAACACACTAAACACAGCCGGAAATAAATAAACAAAGCATTTTAAATATATATTATATTATATGATATATATTCAAAATTCAAAGAATCCGAGGAGATTATTATTTACATTTTTACTTCATTATTTTAATATATATTAATATTTTTTTGCACAGGATTTTAACCTAAATTTTTTTATAAATAGATGTAAATTAATATTAAATAAAATGTTAATAAATTAAATTGAATTGAATGTTTATTTAATTTAATTTTATTTTATTTTATTTTATTTTATTTTAAATATATTGTCTTATAAACTGGATTTATAAAATGTTTATTTAATATTTTAATTTCAAGTGCATATATGTAAACAAATAATACAATGTTTTTCGATATAAAAACTTTAAATATATGTTTTTAAAAAACACTGAAGAGAGACAGAGTGTTGATTTCAGAGAAACTGTTTTATTGAATTTTTTTTTACTTATTTCTGGAATAACACAAATTGTAGTGAGGTTTATTTTTAAAACAACTCTGAATTCAGAAAGATGAATTTAATTCAAGGTGTGTTCTGTGAAAGTGAGTCTTTTTCACAGTGAAGGGGAACAGGACTCATGAGAGCTGTGTGTGTGTGTGTGTGTGTGTGTGTGTGTGTGTGTTGTAAACAGAGGCTGATGGCTTTACAGTCTGTGACCTGAAACACACTGATGTTAAATCCATAACCTCAGAACACAAACACACACACACACACACACACACACACACACACACCTGCCAGTATGGCTGAAAACACATATATAAACGCCAGCAAAACTACACAGACACACAGATTGCTGCCAGCATGACAGCTGCTGAAAACATCTTCATGATTATGTCATCCACTGTTGTTCATTTTGTTTTTAACGTTAGTGATTATTTTTGTATTCTTATCTTTATTTTTATATATTATTTAAAATTACATTTAAAAAACTATTTTGTACACAATAAATATTTTATATTTAATTTAATAGTTTTATAGTTATTTTTATTAAATCTTATATTGATATATTTTTGTATATTTATTATTTATATTTAAATATTACATTTTTTAAATTATCAGTTAATATTAAATGTAGTTTACAGTTTTATGCACAATAAATAATTATATATTTAATTTTATAATTAATATTTTGTTTATTTTATTTTTTATTTCTAGATTTATATTTATTCAATTTCATATATTATATTTTTTGTTTTATTTATAATTTTATAGTAGTTTGCATTACACGGTATAAAGTTTACACTATACTAAAAACAGCTTTATATGCAATAAATAGATTGTGTTTCTGTCAGTTTATGAGCCTCTGTTGTGTGCTGAATCCACGTTTCGCTGTGTGTGTGTGTGTGTGTGTGTGTGAGAGTGTTTTATCAGTTGCATTCAGCCGTCATTCACAGGGCATTGTGGGATGTGATGACATCATGGCATTCTGGGAGTAAGTGTGAAGTCTGGGAACTTTAGTGTCAATGAGCGTGCCTGCTCTCTCTCAGGTCCTGTGCTCTGTCTGTTATCTTGAGCGTGCCTGCTCTCTCTCAGGTCCTGTGCTCTGTCTGTTATCTTGAGCGTGCCTGTTCTCTCTCAGGTCCTGTGCTCTGTCTGTAATCTTGAGCGTGCCTGTTCTCTCTCAGGTCCTGTGCTCTGTCTGTAATCTTGAGCGTGCCTGTTCTCTCTCAGGTCCTGTGCTCTGTCTGTAATCTTGAGCGTGCCTGCTCTCTCTCAGGTCCTGTGCTCTGTCTGTTATCTTGAGCGTGCCTGTTCTCTCTCAGGTCCTGTGCTCTGTCTGTAATCTTGAGCGTGCCTGCTCTCTCTCAGGTCCTGTGCTCTGTCTGTTATCTTGAGCGTGCCTGCTCTCTCTCAGGTCCTGTGCTCTGTCTGTTATCTTGAGCGTGCCTGCTCTCTCTCAGGTCCTGTGCTCTGTCTGTAATCTTGAGCGTGCCTGCTCTCTCTCAGGTCCTGTGCTCTGTCTGTTATCTTGAGCGTGCCTGCTCTCTCTCAGGTCCTGTGCTCTGTCTGTAATCTTGAGCGTGCCTGCTCTCTCTCAGGTCCTGTGCTCTGTCTGTTATCTTGAGCGTGCCTGCTCTCTCTCAGGTCCTGTGCTCTGTCTGTTATCTTGAGCGTGCCTGTTCTCTCTCAGGTCCTGTGCTCTGTCTGTAATCTTGAGCGTGCCTGTTCTCTCTCAGGTCCTGTGCTCTGTCTGTAATCTTGAGCGTGCCTGCTCTCTCTCAGGTCCTGTGCTCTGTCTGTAATCTTGAGCGTGCCTGCTCTCTCTCAGGTCCTGTGCTCTGTCTGTTATCTTGAGCGTGCCTGTTCTCTCTCAGGTCCTGTGCTCTGTCTGTTATCTTGAGCGTGCCTGCTCTCTCTCAGGTCCTGTGCTCTGTCTGTTATCTTGAGCGTGCCTGCTCTCTCTCAGGTCCTGTGCTCTGTCTGTTATCTTGAGCGTGCCTGTTCTCTCTCAGGTCCTGTGCTCTGTCTGTTATCTTGAGCGTGCCTGTTCTCTCTCAGGTCCTGTGCTCTGTCTGTTATCTTGAGCGTGCCTGTTCTCTCTCAGGTCCTGTGCTCTGTCTGTTATCTTGAGCGTGCCTGCTCTCTCTCAGGTCCTGTGCTCTGTCTGTTATCTTGAGCGTGCCTGTTCTCTCTCAGGTCCTGTGCTCTGTCTGTTATCTTGAGCGTGCCTGCTCTCTCTCAGGTCCTGTGCTCTGTCTGTAATCTTGAGCGTGCCTGCTCTCTCTCAGGTCCTGTGCTCTGTCTGTTATCTTGAGCGTGCCTGTTCTCTCTCAGGTCCTGTGCTCTGTCTGTAATCTTGAGCGTGCCTGCTCTCTCTCAGGTCCTGTGCTCTGTCTGTTATCTTGAGCGTGCCTGCTCTCTCTCAGGTCCTGTGCTCTGTCTGTTATCTTGAGCGTGCCTGCTCTCTCTCAGGTCCTGTGCTCTGTCTGTTATCTTGAGCGTGCCTGTTCTCTCTCAGGTCCTGTGCTCTGTCTGTAATCTTGAGCGTGCCTGCTCTCTCTCAGGTCCTGTGCTCTGTCTGTTATCTTGAGCGTGCCTGTTCTCTCTCAGGTCCTGTGCTCTGTCTGTTATCTTGAGCGTGCCTGCTCTCTCTCAGGTCCTGTGCTCTGTCTGTTATCTTGAGCGTGCCTGCTCTCTCTCAGGTCCTGTGCTCTGTCTGTTATCTTGAGCGTGCCTGTTCTCTCTCAGGTCCTGTGCTCTGTCTGTAATCTTGAGCGTGCCTGCTCTCTCTCAGGTCCTGTGCTCTGTCTGTTATCTTGAGCGTGCCTGTTCTCTCTCAGGTCCTGTGCTCTGTCTGTAATCTTGAGCGTGCCTGCTCTCTCTCAGGTCCTGTGCTCTGTCTGTTATATGTGGGTTATTTTAAACCCTTCAGGAGCATGTGACAGCAGCACAGGAAGTGCCTTATGGGAAATTAATATCTAAGTATTTTCAGTTTGACCCACATCTGATTTTTAAGCTGCTTTGAAAACCCTGCTTCACTGCTTTATTTCTTCTTGAAATGTTGAGACTTTTCCTCATTTAGGATCTTGACTGTAAAAGTGAGGTTTCATGTTTTGGCAACTTTGCTGTTCATATCTTGCTGAATATAATAAAATTTGTATTTAGATTTTTATAAATATAATTGTATCAGATATCAGCCTCATCAAACTTCACATAATCAAACTATGCATTGATCATTTATGCATTATGATGCACATCATGATTATTTACCAGCGGCATCTTTAAAGTTCAGCCTGCATTTAATTTTTTTAAAAGTGGGGTTTGATCGGGGTTTTTAATGCATTATACTTTTTTAAAGCTGTGCATATGCATAGGCAAACCATATAATATATAATAATAATAATCTTAATATATATATTAAGTTTTGTATATTTTGTGACTCTAAAAGTGTATGTTTAGCGCTCAGTAATATAATATAATATAATATTAAAAGTATTATAAATAAACTGGAAATTGATATATATTACTTGTTTTAGGTAGCATGTAGGATTACTTTTAGATGACTTTTGGCCAAACTTGTTTGTAGATTTGACAAATAAAATACATTGCATTCTTTTGTATCAATGTTGTTAAATGCATTAAACCAGCGTTTCCCAAATTAGTGTAAATTAAAGAAATGTGGAGGGTTTATGAGCTGACGAAAAGCTGATATTTAATTATACTGTAATATAAATAATATGTAATCAATGTAATTGTAGTAACTGTAATCTGATCATGAGCATTTTATAATGTGATATAATCCAGTTGCATGTACTGAATCAATGGAATCTGATTACATGTAATCTGTAACTCCTCAGTACCGTATTCTTCATTATATTATACAGTATTTATTCTGCAGTCCAGGGTTTGTGTTTGTTTGGACCCACATCAGCTCAGTCCGGCTCTTTTCATCTGGATCTATGCTTGTTTTTCTAAAAGCTGGCTTTGGACAGAGCTGCAGAAATGCATGTAAGATCTCATTCCCAGACACATTACGCTCCAGCCGTCTGACACCGCGTGTCTGGAGCACATTCAGCAGCTTACACTGGCTCGCTTCTGGCTCTTTGAGTTCATGAATGTACGAGCCACTTTCACCCGTCGAGAGGCTTGTTTTCTTCACGTTCGGAGCTCGTTTCCAGTTTATTTCCAAATCAAGCACAAGAACATGTAACTTTTGAGGGAGGATAGAAGCAGGGGTTTAATTCT
>NC_039286.1:10631548-10634048 GCF_003368295.1 Carassius auratus
GGCATGAATAGAAAAAGGTAAATAATTATAAATTAATATTTTCGTATAATTGATAATTATCAATAATTTTAAATCACACTAAAACGATCATGATGTATTAACTTTTAAATAGCAAATACAATAATAATAAATAATGATACTTTATGATTATGAATCAATTGTTCCTTACAATTAATAATTATTAACTATTAATAATTTTAAAGCCATGCCACATACTAACACCGTGCATGTTATTTTATAATAAATAAATTTAAAAAGTATTTTGTGCCTTAGATGTAAAATATTTGACCGTTGCCTGTGAATGGTCCTTCCTGAGCAGCGCTGACAAAAATAACGTGTCACATGACAGTGACTTATTCATCATTAGAATAAAAACACACTTAAGAGTTACAGTAGAGTTTCTGACCAATCAAAGCCAGCGTCCAGGCTGCTAAGCCCCACCCACTTTCAGAATCATCAGTTCATCATTTCAATCATTCATTCATCAATGAACTCCCAAACTGACTCAAATGATTCACACAGAATCTGAAGTTCCCATCCAAATCAAATGACACCGCCAGCGGTAATATTGGCTTAGTTCTCTAATTTTCTGAATTTGGGCTCCTGGGGTCTCAAAAAAGAAACCTTTTCAATCTCCAAGGTGAACGTTATGACAACAAACTGACTCAAATGATTCGCAAACCCGCTCCGAACTCCCGAACTGACTCAAATGACTCGCGATCCCCAAACTGACTCAAATGATTTGCGATCCCGCTACGAACTCCCAAACTGATTCAAATAATTCACGATCCCCAAAATGACTCAAATGATTCGCGAAACCTGCTCCGATCTCTTGAATTGATTCAAATGATCCGCGAAGCCGCTCCGAACTCCCGAACTGATTCAAATGATTCGCGCTCCCCAAACTGACTCAAATGATTCGCGATCCCGCTACGAACTCCCGAACTGATTCAAATGATTCGCGATCCCGCTATGAACTCCCGAACTGATTCAAATGATTCGCGATCCCGCTATGAACTCCCGAACTGATTCAAATGATTCGCGATCCCGCTATGAACTCCCGAACTGATTCAAATGATTCGCGATCCCGCTACGAACTCCCGAACTGATTCAAATGATTCGAGATCCCGCTATGAACTCCCGAACTGATTCAAATGATTCGCGATCCCCAAACTGACTCAAATGATTCTGATGATGAGCGTTAGGTCCCTTGTGTTTCTGTCTGCAGCTCTGGGTCAGATCATGCTGTATGTGGATGGGATGAACGGGGTCATAGGTCACACCGAGACCATCCAGTGGCTCTACCTGCTCACCGGCTCAAAGGTGACGTGCCTTTTGATCAGTGTGTGTGATGTAGATCATGATGAGTGAGATCTGATCCATGTGTCTGTGTGTGGGTGTGTGTGTGTGTTCAGTTTCGTCTGGTGGTGAAAACCTCTCTGAAGCTGCTGCTGGTGTTCGTTGAGTATTCAGAGTCCAATGCACCGCTGCTCATCCAGGCCATCGACACAGTGGACACTAAGAGAGGTACACACACACACACACACACACACACACACACACACGCACACACACTGTGCACTATATGTAATGTATATGTATTTTTTAATTATAAGGCATTTTTTTACATTTTATTTTGAAACATTTTCTCTCCAAATTCACTGCGATGATTAATAGTACAATTCTTTTTCATTTAAAATAGCATGCATTGAAAGCCAAACCTAACACTACTATTATGATGAATTAATAAATAATTAAAGCTAAAATTATAATTAATCATCCAGATATTTTTGATTATAAACTAATAATTGCTTATGATTAATAATTATGAATTATTCTAAAGCCCCACCAAAAACTACCATGATGCACGTTTTTTTATTTATCATAAATAAACAATTTAAAAAAATAATGAAAACACCAAACATTAAATACTACTACGATGCATTAATTTTTTTAAATAATATTTTTTTTTATAAATAACTATGAAATGTATATTAATTTATCATTATAAATTATAATTAATTATATAAATAATATCATATAAATAGTTATACTGAAAATGTAAAAATTTATTTATAAGTTATTTATCTTTTTGCAGTACATTATGAGGATTTGGGGTGGATTTTGAAATAACGTATTTGAAATAATGTCAAAATGCAATAATTCCTTTGGCAGAATATAATTTCTCATGTATTTCTTATGATTTGGTATGAATTATAACTCTGATTGGTTCAGTTGAACTATTTCTGATCCATATCACGTGATATAAAGGATAATGCATGAATTCTTTAAATGATAAACAAATCATAACAAAGTTATTAATTTTTATTAAATAATATTAATTTATAATTATAATGTAAATAATATAATATTATGTAATATGATATAATAACAAACATTTACAACAAAAATGTTTTATAATTAATTTAATTTCAGTGACTGGACAAAATGTTTGATGGTCTTTGTAATAATGTCACAATGCAATAATTCCTTATCTCAT
>NC_039286.1:10639048-10674048 GCF_003368295.1 Carassius auratus
TCTCTCACACACACACACACACACACACACACACACACACACACACACACACACACACACACACACACAAACTCAGATCAGTTTGTATTTTCATGTTTTGTTTTCATTTTAAAGAATCTTTGTTTCTGTCTTTCTCAGTTTTGTTTTACGCCAATTTAGTTTTTAATACTTTTTTATTTCAGTTTTAGTTTTATATTTTCTGTTTTCATTTTAAATTTACTTAATTTGATTGTGTTCGTATTACTATTTATTATTTACATATTATTATAATTGTTGTATATATTGTCAACATAAATATATCATCCATATTATGTATTAAATCATATATTATTATTTATTAAATTATCAGTATTATATTTTTAATATGTGTTATTTATATAGACTTATTTACATATAAAATCAAATTTTAATTATATATCTTTTTTACATATTATGAAAAATATACATTTATTTATATATATTATGTGTTAAATTGTTAAATTCGTATTTTATGTATTTACATTAGTATTGCTAAAAGATAGAAAATGTACAGTAAATTTTTTTAAACTTTCCAGGATTTTTTGGAATATTCCAAGGATTTTTGGAAAGTTTCTGGAAATTTTCAAAACCCTTTCCAAGCCTAATTTACATATAAATAATTGGTATTTACTATATTATTTTATATATCATTAGTGTTATGTTTTTCTTTTACACATATATTGATAAATTATTATAATTTAATAAATTATTCACATATACATTATTATGTATATTATTTTCTATATCATCAGTTTTAAGTATTATTTATTGTATCGTTATATTATACATTATCAATATTATTTACCTGAGTAGTTAACAGGACAACTCAAAAGTGATCAGACTCAAGCGTGTTTGTGTCTCTAGGAGTGTACACTAAGCAAACACAAGTCCCTTTGTATTTTACCCATGATGCTGTTCTTCAGCACATCAGATCACCGCAGCAAACACACACCTGAGGAGGGGGAGGAGCAGAGGAAGGCCACAGAGGCCCCGCCCCCTCCTGACTCCGCCCAGCCATCGCTCCTAGCCAATCTGCTGGCACACCACCGCTCATCCGTCAGCGTGCCACCGTCCAATGAGATCAGCCCTCCGCTGCGAGGCTCCGCCCACCTGCCGTACCTGCCACACTCTCCCTTCTTCCTGTTCTCCTACGATCTGGAGAAGCAGGAGGAGAGCGCGGCTCAGAAGAGCAGCAGGTAGACGCTTCATCCGAGCGTATCCCATGATGCACCTGCTCACGCGTGTCTCTGACCCCACCGAAGCCACTCTGATGATTCACTCCTCACTGATTCACTTGGCTCCTGATATAGTGTGAATGCGTCACGTTACGGTTGTGCTTTAGGTGAACAGCGTCTGACATCACAGCGGTTTCAGGGATCATGTGACCTCATTAACCCCGCCCTGTCTGTGTGTCGTCTCTCGCAGGGCATTTTCTGCTGTAAGTTCTTCATCCACACCAAACAAACAACACAGTGACAGGTGAGCTCAGCGCTTTATACAATACAGACCCTTTCTGAGCTAAACATGTTAATGCTGTCAAATTCATCAAATATGAAAATCATTCAAAAGCAGCTCTACAGAAAACAATAGTGACATTATTCAGATCAATATTGATTCAGTTTAGTTCAATAACTGTTTTGAAAATATATTATAGTATCAATATCTTTTATTATTTAGATTAAATTATGTGTTATATTACAGTATTATATTATGATGCAATATTATGTTTATTTGATATATTATCATTGTTTATATATTATACATCATTATATCATTTATATCATTATTATGTATTATTTACTTAAATATGATCATTTATTATATTATATTATTTAATATATTATCAGTATTTTATATATATATATACATTTATATACATCATACATTTATTAACCCACACACACCTATATATATATATATATATATATATATATATATATATATATATATATATATATATATATATATATATATATATATATATATAATTACAATGTGATTTAATGTATTATTTACATATTGGTGTTATTATTTAACATATTTTGTTTTATATATTATCATTTTATATTAAAAAAATTTACACATTACTATTTAATTATTTTGTATATTCTAATTATTATATATTATTTACATATATTTATTTGCATATATAATTTTTTTGATAACATTTATATAGTAATATATTATATCTCACAATATTGAAAATAAATATTTATACAAAAATAATATAAAAATATTTTATAATTTATATTATTATGTAAATATATTAAATAATATTTTAATGAATAATATGCATATTATTGTAATATTATAGTTATTACATTTTGTTACGCATTTTGATCTTGCATCATTTAGTTCAATAACTGTCAGTTTTGCAGAGATTGTGAGGGACTTCAGGACATTCATGAGAAAAAAATAATATACAAAAATAAAAATAAAATACATTTAGATAATTTTGAAATGCAAATAAAACAAAACACTTCCTAAAATAGTATTCAATAGTGTTTGTTGAATGTCAGGACAGTAAGAACATTCGATCTCCATATGTTATGAGATGTTAAGTGCTCAGTAATAAAGGCTGTGGTTTGTAGGCCTGCTCTGGGCGGCCTGCTGTCGTCCTCGTACCGTCAGCATCAGGAGTCTCTGGCGGCAGAGAGAGAGAGACGACGTGTGGAGCGAGAGGAGCGACTGCAGCGCATCGAGAGAGAGGAGCGCAATCGACACAGGTCCAGACCTACACTACACTCACACACACACACACACATGATGAGTTATCACTGTACAGATCACCTGACCTCTCCCTGTGTGTGTGTGTGTGTGTGTGTGTGCAGTCGGGACTATGTGTCCAACATGGAGGAGGCCAGACACGCTCGAGAGGAGAGGTGAGTTTATTCACTGACTAGTTGACCAGTCATATCTAGACATTCATTTCAGGAGAATTGAGGGTCAAACCCTTGAAACTTCTTAAAACACCAC
Organism: Carassius auratus; assembly: GCF_003368295.1. NCBI lineage: Eukaryota > Metazoa > Chordata > Actinopteri > Cypriniformes > Cyprinidae > Carassius > Carassius auratus. The sequence goes on from NC_039286.1 coordinate 10,642,043, forward strand.
AGCAATCACCTATATAATAGAGTGTGTGTGTAGATATAGATGTGTGTGTGTGTGTGTGTGTGTGTGTGTGTCCGTTTTTAATGCATTACATAAATACATACACACACACACACACACACACACACACACACACATGAGAGTGTGAGTTTGTTTGAGTGTGTGTGTGAGAGAGAGTGACGGAGTGTGTGTGTGTGTGTGTGTGAGAGAGAGAGAGAGAGAGAGAGAGAGAGAGAGACTGTGTGTGTGTGTGTGTGTGTGTGTGTGTGTGTGTGTGTGAGAGAGAGAGAGAAAGAGAGAGACAGAGAGAAAGAATGTGTGTGTGTGATTTCCCTCCTCAACCTTTTTTAACCCACTTTTCCTCAAATCCAAACACATTTTTCCTCCTCCTCTCTCCTCCAAACATTCTGAAAACACGCAGTCTTCAGAGCGAAAGAGAGGCTCAGCTGAGGAAAGAGGAGGACGAGACCAGACCTGACTCAGTGTTTGATGAATGTGTGTGTCAGGTTTCGGACGGCCGAGCGACTGGCGGTGGAGGAGTTCGAGCGAGAGCGAATGCATTCAGCGGCTCGAGGTCTCAGCCTCACTCTGAGCCCGACAGACACCTGTCAATCATCCTGCAGTGCCACGCCCTCCTCTGTGACATCACCGGACGAGCAGGACACGCCCATCACATCGTACCCGCCCTCTGAACCAGGTAAATCTGACAGATGCGATCGTCTAATATTATTTCAGAGAGAAAAATGTGCAGTAATGCTGTAAAGACACAAATAGTTACTGGTGACCCGTCTAGCTTTAATCACTAACTAAAGTTTTAACTTAACAAAAATTACTCTATTAAAACTAAATATTAATATATATAAAATAATATGCCATTAAATATGCACTTATTATTAAATATTAGAAATATAAATAGTACGAATTCGTCTTACACTCGCGTGAGGAAAAGCAAAGCAAAAACAACTGTTCTGAGGTCAGTGTGTCTTTGTTTGACTGGTTAAAAGGACTCAGTCATGAGCCTTGATACAGCGACCTCTCGATCACCTCACACACACACACACACACACCTTTTCCACAGACACTACTGATCTAGAACCAGACGTGGAGGCCAATCTAGAACCCGAGGAGACGGACGCAGAAGCCAGAGAGGAACAGGAAGAGGAAGTTGAGGAGATACGTGCTGAACAGGAAGTGGGCGGAGCCGAGGAGCGGGCGGAGGAGGAAGAGGAGGGGTCTGAACAGGAAACGGTGGATGGAGAAGCAGAGGACAGTGGGATCTTGAGTGATAAAGAACGACAGAACGAAGAGGTGAACGAGAAGGACAACTGCTCCGCCTCCAGTATATCGTCAGCGAGCAGCACACTGGAGAGAGAGGTTTTAATCACTAACTAAAGTTTTAACTTAACAAAAATTACTCTATTAAAACTAAATATTAATATATATAAAATAATATGCCATTAAATATGCACTTATTATTAAATATTAGAAATATAAATATGAAACATCAAAAATATGAATCTAAAAATACACATGAAAAACATGTATATACATGCATATATAAAAAAATATTAAATAGTATTATATTTAAAATAATATGGCATTAAATATGTGTTTATTATTAAATATAAATATTATATAAATGTGAAAAATCAATATGAATATAAAAAATGTAATTGCTGAACTGTGTGTATACATGTGTGAGTGTAATATAAATTACATTAAATATGAAAAATCCAAAATATGAAAATAAAAATAAACTGTGTATATATGCATATTTTAAGTTAAATAAACATACAATATATTTTTTTTCTAACTGCAGTACTTGATATTAAAATATAAATGATTAACATTATAAAATATATTATAAAATGATATAATATTGCAGATATATAGCTGATATTCGTAGTACGAATTCGTCTTACACTCGCGTGAGGAAAAGCAAAGCAAAAACAACTGTTCTGAGGTCAGTGTGTCTTTGTTTGACTGGTTAAAAGGACTCAGTCATGAGCCTTGATACAGCGACCTCTCGATCACCTCACACACACACACACACACACACACACACACACACACACACACACACACACACACACACACACACACTCGCTCTGAAACAGGCTGTGTGTTATTTCTTATAGAGGAGGTGTGTGTGTGTGTGTGTGTGTGTGTGTTTGGTGGAGTGCTGACACAAACAGGTGTGTTTCCTGTTCATATCCGTGAGGGGCCTTCAGACGGGGCCACAGAGGCCCTTACAGAGCCCCTCATCTGAGGGACATTATTAGAGAAGGGCGATGCTGAAACTGATTACAAGCACACTTCACACACTCTACACTGCTCTCTTCAGCTCAGCAGTTTCTGATTTCTGAAGATCATGTGACACTGAAGACTGGAGGAATGATGCTGAAAATACAGCGGAGCATCACAGAAATAAATTACACTTTAACACAGATTCACACAGAACACAGATGTTTTACATTAGAATAATATTTCACAATTTTTACTGTATTTTTTTTATCAAATATACGTAGCCTTGTATAATCAAAAATGATTCAGAAACATAATAAAAAGCCTTAATTATTCCTAACTTTAAGCCAAGTTTAAGTCTCTGCCACCTTTCCCACAGACACTACTGATCTAGAACCAGACGTGGAGGCCAATCTAGAACCCGAGGAGACGGACGCAGAAGCCAGAGAGGAACAGGAAGAGGAAGTGGAGGAGATACGTGCTGAACAGGAAGTGGGCGGAGCCGAGGAGCGGGCGGAGGAGGAAGAGGAGGGGTCTGAACAGGAAACGGTGGATGGAGAAGCAGAGGACAGTGGGATCTTGAGTGATAAAGAACGACAGAACGAAGAGGTGAACGAGAAGGACAACTGCTCCGCCTCCAGTATATCGTCAGCGAGCAGCACACTGGAGAGAGAGGAGACGGGTGAGAGGAACGAGTACCACACCAAACTAGAGCGAGAATTACTCAGAGACGCAAAATATTGCATCTTTAGAATGTTATGGAAATGTGTCGTTGAATAAAACCGAACTATAACATAAAAAAAAATAGCTTCTGCTATAAATAAACCAAATTTTAAAGTTAATAAAAAAAAATTATATTATACTCTCTAGCAAAATATTTAATAATCATTTTTGTGTGTATGCAATATATATATATATATATATATATATATATATATATAATATAAATATATGTGTGCAATATATAAAATGAAAATAAAAACTATGAAATTTTATATAATACATAATATACTGTACGTACATATATACAAACATATATATAATTCTATATACTCATTTGTTATATTATATTATATTTATATATATATTAGATTCAATTAATTATTATAAATTATATAACTGATGTCAAATTAAATGTGAAAAATCTGTAATATTAAAATAAAAACACATTTGAAAAATACTAAACTATAAATATTGTTACATCTAAATCTGAACTGAAATGTAAAGTTCATTAAAATAAAAAGGAATAAGGAGTATTATTAAATATAATGCGATATATAATAAATGTATTAATATAAATATATATAACCAATGTAAATGAGTTGTTATATAATCATATGTTATAATATTACTAATCATATCGATATGTTAAATAAAACACAATTTAATATGATTTTTAAAAAATAAATTTTGAAATGCTTAGACTATAATAATTTGTAGACCCAAATATAGATTTTACCATTTCCTAAACTAGTTTTAAGAAAAATATAGCTAACAGTAAAATGTAAGCACTGCGCTCTCGTTGGTAGCTAAAACGTGACCAAATTAAAATAAATATTTAACAAATTAGGGACACAGATGAGGCTAACCGTCGGTTAACTAGTGCATCTGAGGTCCTTCTGTCTGTGTGTTTGCTGCAGGTCAGTGGTCAGCTCCGAGCGTCACAGACGTCAACGTGAGTGAACAACGAAACAAGATCCTCAACAGCAAACTCTTCATGCTGGACATGCTCTACTCTCAGAGCAAGAGACCCTCGGAGGAAGACGAGGATGAAGACGAGCTGGCCGAGGACAAGGAGCGAGACGCGAAAGAAAAGGCTGAGGATTCGTCGCAGGACGTGACGGCACAGGAAGAGATCTCCACTAAGAGTGAAGGAGACGAGAAAGTGGAGAACCAGAGCAATGTGCGGGCGTTCGCCGAGCGCTTCGGTGACGTAGTGAAGGGTCTCACCTCTCCACCAATAGAAACGCATGAACCTCCTCCTCCACCGCCGCCTCCGAAGAAAGAGTCGGACTGCATCTGGGACCAGCTGATGGCGAGTCCACGGGAACTGCGCATCGGCGACATCGACTTCACCGATCTGGGAGACGAGGATGACGAGGATGCACTGGACTCTGGGAGTTTATATAACTCTGGCAATCTGCTGGCTCCGCCCCCTCCACCACCGCCCTGCCCCTTTAACCTCCCAGCCCCGCCCCCTATGTTCGGCTGCCCTCCGCCCCCTCCCATGTTCAGCATCCGCGTGCCTCCGCCCCCTCCCTGCTTCTCCATCCAGGCTCCGCCCCCTCCACAGCAGGAGGCGGAGCAACCTCCACTCTTCCAGAAGAGGAAGAAGACCATCCGCTTGTTTTGGAGTGAAGTCCGGCCCGCCGACTGGATTTACCGCAATCACAAACGCAGCCAAGAGTCGCTCTGGTCCAGACTTGAACCTGTCAAAGTTGACACAGCTAAACTCGAACACCTGTTTGAAAGCAAATCCAAAGAGATGCCCGTAACTAAGGTGAGCAGTATAATCCAAAAAACATTTTTACTTCTCTTTGAAATTTGTTATTCATTGGTTTGAACCAATGACTCTTATATGCAGTGCATTAATGAATTGCTCAGAAAAATGCGTTGCACTTATGTTGCACTGATGATTGTGTTCATGTGTGGAACAGAAAGTGGCAGCGGATGGGAAGCGGCAGGAGATCATCATTCTGGACTCCAAACGCAGCAACTCCATCAACATCGGTCTGACGGTCCTTCCACCGCCGCGCACCATCAAAACCGCCATACTGAGCTTTGACGAGTACGCGCTCAACAAAGAGGGCATCGAGGTGCAGATTCTGTTTGTGCTTTTCAACATTTCAGAATGTTATAGTTTGCCATTTTAGAGAGTTACATTTTGAATTAGAATTGTACATGTTGCCACTTTAGAATGTTATATTTTGCCTTTGAATGCTAGGTTTTCACATAAAATGCTACATTTAGCATCAGAATGTTACATTTTCCCATTTTAGAATGTAACATGTTGCCTTAGAATGTTACATTTTGTCTTAGAATACTAGATTTTGCCATAGAATTTTATGTTTTGCCTTAGACAGTTACATTTTAGCAATTATTGAATGTTACACTTTGCATTAGAGTGTTAGATTTCCCAATTTAAAATGTAACATTTTGCCATGGAAGTTTACACTTTTGCATTTTTGAATGTTTCATTTTTCCATAGAATTTTATATTTAGCCTTATGCTGTGCTCACACCAAACGCGAATAGAGTGTCTGGCGCGAATGATTTCAATGTTAAGTCAATGCAAAGGCGCGTTTACGCATGTCTGGAATTCGCCTCATTCGCGCGTCTAGTTCGCGCGTTACGCGCGAATTGTACTTTTGTGCATTTATGTGTTTGACGTGAATTCGTGTCTGCCGCCCGAGTTGAACATTTTTAACTTTGGCGTCAATTCGTGCCGCGTTAACCAATCAAGAGCATTGCTCAGGAGACACTCATTCAACATGGAGGAACGACTGATGTTGTCAGTGAGCTGTCAACCAGAGCTTTATGACACAAGTATCAAACACAAGTTCATATTTCAGGAATAAAAAGGACCTCACTTGGAAGAGTGTGTTGTAAATACACATTTAACTTTTGAGTCATGTACACGTTTATCGACCCGCGGCAAACTAGACGCTGTAGACATGAATTTGACGTTCTATTCGCGTTTGGTGTGAACACATCATTAGGATGATACATTTTAGAATGTTTTTTTTTCAGAGAATGTTACATTTTGAATTAGAATTTTACATTTTGCCATTTTAGAATGTTACATTTCACATTAGAATGTTAGATTTCTGATCTTTTAGAATGTTACAATGTTGCTGTCTCTGCTGTAGAAAATCCTGACGATGATTCCCACAGAGGAAGAGACGCAGAAGATCCAGGAGGCTCAGCTGATGAATCCTGACATTCCTCTGGGCAGCGCGGAGCAGTTCCTGCTGACCCTGTCCTCCATCAGCGAGCTCTCAGCGCGCCTGCAGCTCTGGGCCTTCAAACTCGACTATGAAGCCAGCGAGAAGGTGAGCGAGCGCTTGAGTCTCTAACACTCACCAGAGCTGCATTCATTTGATCAAAAAAAAACTACATCTGTTAAACTGTAATGTATTTCTGTGATGCTCCGCTGTATTTTCAGCATCGTTCCTCCAGTCTTCAGTGTCACATGATCTTCGGAAATCATGAAAATATGATGATTTACTGCTCGAGAAACATTTCTGATGATTATCAATGTTGAAAACTGTACTTTTTGTGGATATTTTTGTGGAAACAGCATTTCATTTTATTTTTCAGGATTCAGCAGCATTTATTTGAAAAATAAATCTTTTGTAACATTATAAATGAGTTTACTGTCACTTTTAATCAATTTAGTGCATCATTAATGAATAATAAAAAGCCTTTTTAACAGCATTGTATCTGTCAGTACACACAACTGTGTTTTTCAATAAATGTAAAAATTTATAAATTCCTTCTAAAAACTACCAGAAGTGCTACTTTAATGCGACAAGTTAAATGCAGGGTTATTATAATTAACTTAAACTAAAACCTTAAACATTTATTTTATTACTATCTATTTTAACTTAGATAAAATATATATATATATAAAAAATGAAATTTGTAATTTTATTTTAGTTCGTTTGCAAGGAAACATTTCTCAATTAATTTGATTTGCTAAAAATAAAAATGTATAAAAATATATAGACATATATATTTTTTTTAAATACCATTGACTTAAACTAAAAATATGTTTTTAAAAAAAAATCTAAATATTAATAGAAACTATAGTAGTGTAATAAACTACACTGATTGAAATCTAAGGCGTATGAAGAGCACGGCATGATCACACACACACACACAAACACACACACACACACACACACACACACACACACACACAGATCAATGTTCTGAGTCCAGCGGTTACACTTACATCAGAACTAAGACTAGACTCTCTTTACCTGCAGACCGTCACAACATTCCTCTCTCTCTCTCTCTCTCTCTCTCTCTCTCTCTCTCTCTCTCTCAGAAGTTTCCAGCATTCCTCAGCTTGTCGTGTTTTATCGCTCCTCTGACGCAGGAGATGTTTTCAGTCGTCCTGAACACCGTGTGCTACAAACAAAAGACTCAATAACCAGAAGCACATTTATTTTCTGCTTCATCTAAGGTCATAAAGACACAGGGATTGTGGTTTTTCACAGATCTGTATCTGCTGAAGATGCTGCTTCATCTTTAATGCTCCGTCAAAAGAACAACAGGCATTTAATAGGTTAATTAATCATCAGGTTATTGTAGTTAACTAAAACTAAAATCATTAAAATATATATATATATATATATATATATATATATATATATATATATATATATATATATATAAAATAAAAGTTAACTGAAATGAAATATATAAAAAATGTAAATAAATACATAAAAATAATAACATTTTTATTTCAGTTTCCACCCAAAGCACTGTTTCTCATTTTAACCTGATGTGCTAAAATAACTAACACTAAAGCTTAAATATAAATTAATAAAAGCCGTATACTTAGTTGACAAGGAAACATTTCTTATTTGTGATCTACTACAAATAACTAAAACTAAAATAATGTTAATAAAAACTATATAGACAAAAAATAATAAAAATGAGAAAGAAAAACAAATCAAATATATCTTATTAACGTTCATTATTTGAAATAAACTTTATATAAAATGAAATAAAAAATTAAAAGCAACATTTCTCATTTCCATTTAGTTTAACTTGTTATACTATATAATTATAACTAAAAATAAAAAATAAAAACCATATAGACATATTACAAAAAAAGCTATCTAGTAAAAATGATAAAACACATCACAAAATTACCAAAACTTTAACTAACGGAAAATCAAAATATTAAAAGTTTGAATTCATTTTAATAACTTTAATAGAAGCTCTGTTCTTAGTAAATTATGGCGTTAATCGCGCAGTGTTTCCTGTTTGATAGGAAGTAGCAGAGCCTCTACAGGACCTGAAGGAGGGCATGGATCAGCTGGAGAAGAACAAGACGCTGCGCTTCATCTTATCGACTCTGCTGGCGATCGGAAACTTCCTGAACGGCTCCAACGTGAGATTTCAGCACCACACGCAGTGAAAGCTTTAAGTTACTCAGCCTGTCCTTTACAGACAGAGATTGTTTGTTCAGGCCAAAGGCTTCGATCTGACGTATCTGGAGAAGGTTCCTGAGGTGAAGGACACGGTTCATAAGCAGTCTCTCCTGCATCACGTCTGCAGTATCGTGGTGGAGAACTTCCCCGACAGCACAGACCTGTACTCGGAGATCGGCGCCATCACACGCTCCGCGAAGGTAACACACGCAACGCACACGCAACACACACGCAACACACACGCAACGCACACGCAACGCACACGCAACGCACACGCAACGCACACGCAACACAAACGCAACACACACGCAACGCACACGCAACGCACACGCAACGCACACGCAACACAAACGCAACACACACGCAACGCACACGCAACGCACACGCAACGCACACGCAACACAAACGCAACACACACGCAACGCACACGCAACACACACGCAACGCACACGCAACGCACACGCAACACAAACGCAACACACACGCAACGCACACGCAACGCACACGCAACACACACGCAACACACACGCAACGCACACACAACGAAAAATTTTCAATTAATTATTTAAAAAAGTATTAAACTCACAAACAAGGAATAATAATTAAATGGGGTGTTGAAAAAACTTATTGTTGAGGAAAAAACATGCAAATGTGGAATAAAAAATATTCAATTAAATACAGATAAATAAAAAAAGTTAATAATAAAACTGTATAAACATTACGAATCGAACACAAAGGAGAAGAACTTGCAAAAAAGGAATGAAAAATTATTAATTAAATAAATAAATGACAAAACTATATAGACTTAAAAAATAATAATAAAAAATTTAGAAACTCATAAACGAGGAATGAAAATGAAACACTTATAAAATACTAAATATAAATAAAATACTAATAAGGAAAATACTTGCAAACGTGGAATAAAAATATACAAAATTAAATACAAATTAATCACATAAAAATACAAATTTATAATAAAACTGTGTAAACATTAAAAATACAACACAAATGAGAGGACTTGCAAAAAAGGAAAATTATTTTCTAAAAATTACTAATAACTATATAGACTTAATATAAACTGAAATAAACTATTAAAATAAACAAAAAAAGATTAAAAAACAAATATAAATGAGGAAGAAAATTAGCAAATGTGGAAGACAAATATATTCAATTAAAAACAAATTAATAAAATGAAAAGATAAAGTAGTAATAAAAATTTATAAACATACAAATTAGAAGAACTTGCAAAAATGGAATGGAAAATTATTAAATAAAATAAAAATGATTTAAAACTATATAGACATTAAAAAACAAATAAAATTTGTGAATTTACAAAGAAGGAATAAAAATTAAATAGACTATTCAAATAAACAATAAAAAAAAAGATTAAAAACGAATACAAATAAGGAAAAAACGTGAGGAAAAAATATTAAATTAAATAAAGGTAAATAAAATTCACATAAAAATGAATGATAAAATAAAACTGTATAAACATTAAAAATCTAACACAAATTAGAAGAACTCGCAAAAAAGGAATGAAAAATATTAAATAAAATAAATAATTACTAAAAAAACTGTACAGAAATTTTAAAAAAATACAAATTAAGAAAATAATTTATTCTATAAAATAATAAAATAATCACTTTATTAAAGTTTAACACTTAAAATTGATTAAAAATGTAAATTAACATGTGTGCGTGCATGCGTCAAGTGAGTGAGTGTGTGTGTGTGTGTGTGTGTGTGTGTGTGTGTGTGTGTGATTTAGTGAGTGAGTGTGTGTGTGTGTGTGTGTGTGTGTGTGTGATTTAGTGAGTGAGTGTGTGTGTGTGTGTGTGTGTGTGTGATTTAGTGAGTGAGTGTGTGTGTGTGTGAGTGTGTTTGTGTGTGCAAGTGAGTGAGTGTGTGTGTGTGTGTATCAAAAGCTCAATGCAAACATGAATACCTGTAATAATAAACTAAGACAGCGTGCTGCTGCAGTAATGCTGGTCTTCGGTCGACAGGTGGACTTCGATCAGCTGCAGGAGACTCTGACTCAGATGGAGTGGCGCTGCAAAGCATCATGGGATCACCTGAAAGTCATCGCGAAGCACGAGATGAAGCCGGCGCTGAAGCAGAAGATGTCAGACTTCCTGAAGGACTGCGCCGAGAGAATCATCATCCTCAAAACTGTCCACCGCAGGATCATGAACAGGTGAAGAGTCAGAGCTCCTGAACAGATCAAAGCACTGTCAGTGTGTGAAAGCTCTGCGTCGAAGCAGAAGCAGTGTGTTCAGTGAGCGCAGACTCGTGGGAGAGAGCTTTAATGGTGTCTGTGTGTCAGGTTTCACTCGTTCCTGCTGTTCCTGGGTCAGCCGGTGTACAGTGTTCGTGACATCAGCGTGACTCGGTTCAGTAAACTGCTCAGTGAGTTTGCTCTGGAGTATCGCACCACACGAGAGCGTGTCCTCCAGCAGAGACAGAAGCGCGCCGATCACAGAGAGAGAAACAAGACGAGAGGGAAGATGATCACAGACATCAGCACACCGGTGAGAAACATGACAATACACTGTGAGTCTTTAGTTTGAGTCGACTTTTTTATTTGAATTCATTTTAGTAAGTGTTTTATTTCAATTGTTAAAAAAAAAATATTTTGAAATTTTTATGGGTTTAATTAATGCTAAATGTATCTATTTTTAATGATTTGACTTTTATGATTTTATTTTTATTGATTTGTAATGGTTTATAAAAAAAAATCTGTGAGTTTTTAGATTATTTATTTTTATTTTACAATTTTATGATTTAAGTTTTTTGTATTTTATTTTGATTGTTTCTATTTCAAAATAATTTATTTTTGTTACATTGTTATGATTTTAATTAGTTTTAGTAAACATTTTATTTAGATTGTTTTTTTTATTGGACATTTTTATGGGTTTAATAAAGGCTTAATATTTTTAGTTTTGAATTATTATTATTATTATTATTATTATTATTTATTTTAATACATTTTACCCTTCTATTTTAATTATTTACTTTAATTACTTTTAATTTCATTTTTATGATTTTAATATATTTGGTTTCATTTTTAATGTTTTTATTTGGAAATAATTTATTTTGTTAAATTGTTTAGATTTTAATTTGTTTTAGAAAGTATTTCATTTAGATTGTTTTTGTTTTAAAATTATTTTTATTTTAAATTTTTATGATTTTAATAAATTTTTATTATTCTATTTAAATTGTTTACTTTAAAATGTTTTGTTTTTCACTTTTATGATTTTTATATATTTTGTTTTATTTTTATAGTTTTTATTTTAAAATAATTTATTTTTGTTTTACATTGTTATGATTTTAATTTTAGAAAGTATTTTATTTAGAATGTTTTTTAATTATTATTAAATTATATTGTTTTTATGATTTTAATACATTTAGATTTTTCTATTTTCATTGTTTACTTTAAAATGTTTTATTTAAAATTTTCATGATTTTAATAGATTTTGTTTTATTTAATTTTGTTTGTTTTTTTACACTTGTAACGATTTTAATTTATTTATTTATATGTAATTTTGGTAGGTTTTGTTTTTAAATTATTTATTTGTGCCACGTCGTGTGTCACTGGCCTTAGAATCCCGCCTAGAGACTTCCGCCACTTAATATGTTCTTTTGGAAACACAAAAATGTACTTATGTTCCGCACACAAAATATTGCATTTGGTCATTCAGTACACACGTGTACCGTGCCGAAAGACCTGTACCGGAACGGTTCGGTATGAATACACGTACCGTTACACCACTAATATATATATATGAAAAGTGAAAGTCCTTGCAGCATGTGGTGCATCTCTTCAATTCGGGCAGGGATCTCTCTTTTTGGATTGTTATATGTATCTTTAAAAAGAGAGAGTCTACAACTAGGCAGTCAGTGCTGTTTAATTATGAAATATATTTTATACATAAATATGGTAAAACAACAACTATTAAGCCAGTATTCACTCTAATACATTAAGCTGCAGGTAAATCTTACAAACCTTACATCAACCATGCTCTTGTCATCTGATAAGTTTAATTAATGTGCAGGCTAGATTCACTTATAATACTTCGTCATTAAAACTCAACAAGGATTTATGAAATCATAGCCACGAACTAACATCGTAGTAATTAATAAAACTAGCTCACAAATTCTTAATTTGGTGGGAATTAATTGTTAATTCATAAGTAGCAGTTCTCACTATGTAAACTTCGCAGCTATTAAACGTTATAAAATAAAACTTAATTAAATATCGGTACTCACCGTATGATTGCTGTCCACGTCGTCCATCTTTAATTAGTGTTGATCCAGTACAGTAGGTGGCGCTGTCACAAAAATACTAGGGTCCTAAAGCTGCGGTCCCAGAATTGCGGTCCTGAAACTGCAGCCTCCGGTTGTGCAGGAATACCTTTCTCGAAGAAAAGGGCATGAAGTGTTCTGAATCCCCTGAGTGTGGTTTGAGAGGTCACATACAGGACCTAATTGAGAGCAGTCAGTGTTGTGAGGGCATGGCTATTTTATTTATTCTCTGATGAGTCTTGTTATTCACTTCATCTCATGACACTGCTGTGATATTCTCACACCAAGAAACAACAGCACTACAGTTGTTGTTATTCAGGGCTGTGGGCGGAGCTAGAGTTGTTATCATTCTATGATGTGGGCGGAGCTAGAGATGTTGTTATTCAGCTATGTGGGCGGAGCTATTATTGTTATTCCGCAATGTGGGCGGAACTAGAGTTGTTTTTATTCAGTGATGTGGGTGGATCTACAGTTGTTGCTATTCAATGATGTGGGTGGAGCTAGAGTTGTTATCATTCAGCGATGTGGGTGGAGCTAGAGTTGTTATCATTCAGCGATGTGGGTGGAGCTAGAGTTGTTGTCATTCAGTGATGTGGGCGGAGCTAGAGTTGTTGCTATTCAATGATGTGGGTGGAGCTAGAGTTGTTCTTATTCAGCGATGTGGGCGGAGCTAGAGTTGTTGTCATTCAGTGATGTGGGCGGAGCTAGAGTTGTTGCTATTCAATGATGTGGGTGGAGCTAGAGTTGTTATCATTCAGCGATGTGGGTGGAGCTAGAGTTGTTCTTATTCAGCGATGTGGGCGGAGCTAGAGTTGTTGTCATTCAGTGATGTGGGCGGAGCTAGAGTTGTTATTCACTGCTGTGGGCGGAGCTATAGTTATTAAGAGTTATATTAGAGTGATGTGGGTGGGGCTAGAGTTGTGATTCAGGGCTGTGGGCGGGACTAGATTGATGAACATTCATAGATCTGCTTGTGTAATAACCAGTAACACACTACTTGAGTCTATATGCGGTCTGCTGATGGTTTATTTCTCTTTTTCACAGACAGATGATGAAGAGGAAAGTGAGGTATGCGGGTGTGCGTTTGTTCTGCACTCTGTCTGCCGAATATTAACCCTTCATGTTTCAGTGTCTTGTTAAAGCTCTCAGTGTCACTAATCTGTATTAATGTATAAGCCGTTCAGATATGCCCGTCTAATTTCTAATATGAGGCATTTCTGGAAGTGCTCAGCTGTGTTTTTGTCATGATTTGGATGGTGTATGTGAATGTTTTAGTCCCCTCAGAAATTTTCAATAATTTAACAACACATTCCCATTAGTAAAAATGAGTGGGTGTTTTTCTATTTTCTTTATTTTTGAATTATTTATTAATTATTATTTATATGATTTATTTAAATGTAATTATTTCATTTAGTTATTATTTTATTTTAGTAATGTTTTAATTATTTATTTTCATGGTTTTTATTGTTTTTTATTTATTTTAACATTATATTAATTTTACTTTAGTACTTTTATTTTATTTAAATTTACTGAAGTGTTTTAACGTTATTTAATTATTTTTATTTGTATGTTTTTATGATTTATGTACATTTTAGTGAGTGTTATATTTTGATTTTTTTATTATTAATTTTTTTCATTTTAAATTATGATGTATTTAAATGTTAGTGTGTTTTTTTGATTGTTTATTTTCCAATATAAATGTATTTTATCTTACATTTTTTTACTTTGTTTTAAAATTTTTATATATTGTTTTTATCAACATATATATATATATTTTTTTTTTAACATTTACATTTTTATGATGTATTTAGATTTTAGTGTTTATTTTGATTGTTTTTCTTTTCAAATATTAATTTATTTTTATTTTCACTTTTGTATACATTTACATTTTTACATATTTATTTTTATTATTTTTTTTAACATTTGTTATGATTTATGAACCATCACCCCCTTGAACCCTAGTTCGGGAAACCCTGTTCTACATTATTAGATCAGCTCAGATCAACTCTAATTGTGTTCCTGTATGAGTCTAGTTTGTGACGGTGTGATGGTGTGTGTGTGCAGACGGGTCGTGTGTGTGTGAGCAGCATCAGCACCGCTCCAGCTGTCGGGCCGCACACAGAGACACATACGCTGGGTTTGTGTCAAGCTGAGGACGCAGCCGAACACGAGCAGATGAAAGCCGTGCTGAAGAGCAGCCAGCAGAGAGACAGAGAGAGAGACAGCACCGGGATAACAGGCCTGAGGACGCGCACGCGCACACGCGCCAGCAGAGGTGACACACACACACGCACACACACACACGATCAGTGTTCTTCTGTAGAGTCTCATTCAGTGTTATCCTCGTGTGTGTGTGTGTGTGTAGGCCGCAGTGCTTGGGCCGCAGGGACTGAAGAGTCTCAGTGTGTGACGGACGACGCTGCAGACGAGATCATGGAGAGAATCGTTCGCTCCGCCACACAGAGTCCCAGAGAACGAGCGCAGCCCCGCGAACGACGCCGCTCACGCGCAAACCGCAAGTCATGTACGTCTGCTAACACTGTGTCTGCTAACGCTGTGAAGATAACACTGTGATGATAACACATGACACGGAAGCGTTGTAGAAGGAAATCATTCGTGCTCCGTCAGGCTTGTCTGGCTCATAAAGTCTGACAGAGTGAGAATATAAAGGAAAAAACTGCTTAGTTTTATTCAGAGACACAAACTCAGCAAAAATATGAATTTTCATCAGATGCTGATAATTATATGATGGAAACAAATAATGGTCAAATATAATCAAAAAACACACTTAAAATTAACAATAAAATAATAATTAATAATTAAAAAATCTTATAATTGAGTGTTTTGTTCTGATTTGTTGATTCATTCAGATCCATTTTTATTTTTAAATAATATTTTTATTTTAATTATAATTTTTTTATGATAAGATAATTATTTCAGTTTTTTTTTTATTTTAACACCATTCATTTTAATTTGACATTTTTATGATTTATTTGAATTTCAGTGTTTTATTTTGATAGTTTCCCCCCAAAACATTATTTAGTTTTATGTAAGTGTTAATCTGGAAATATTACTAACAATACAAAAGGTGATGAAAACAGTTTATAAAAAAAAGTCTAATTAACAAATTAATAAAACCCACAAACATGCAAAAAAAATCATGTCATTAAAATTTATTAAAATAAAATAATTTTAGTTAGTCAATCATAAAATAAATAAATGCATTATTTAACCCACACAAAAAAATAAAAAAATAAAACATTACTTACAGTATAAAAATGAAATGCACATTTATCCATTCAGCTGATAAAATCAGTCAAGATTTGAGAGAGAAGCTCCAGCTGAAGCGGGACGTTTGTTCCACTAAAGGAGCTTGAGGTGTGCAGGAGATTGTGTTTTGATCATGTTCATCATGTAAAACATTAGAAAGTCAGACTTCAGATGAAGTGAAACAGAGACTGATGCTGATGTTGTGTCTCAGTGAGGAGGACTCTGAAGGGTGGTCTGACCGCAGAAGAAGCTCAAGCGCTGGGTTTGGACGCCTCAGAGATGCCGGTGTGAACGGGACGTCCCGTCCGCTTTCGCCTTCAGCAGAACTCATCTCAGGACAACAGAATCACCAAGAGACCACAGTAAACATGTTTTAGATCGTGATACGGCTGCAGAAGTGCTTCACACATCACACATACAGCACAGCTCCGCCTCCACTGTGTGTTTGATTCTAAGCCACGCCCCCTCATTACATACACACCTCACCAGCCAATCACAGGCTGCCACTGTGATGATGTAAAACCCCTTTACAGATTGTGTTCAGGTAAAGGAAAGCTAAGAATATAGAATCTTTTCATTATTTCTACTGAAAGCTCATGGTGAAATGTGGCTTTAAATGTGGGATCTCTCGATTCACTTCAGTCGGATCAGTGAAACCGTGCTCTGATAGTTTGGATTATTTATTGTAAGATGTACAACATGAAGGTACCGCTTTATAGAAATCATTAAATGTGTTTATTTGTTACAATGCTGGTCTTTGGATCTTTATATTCATTAAAGAGTCCTGAAAATTACTCTAAAAATCATCATATTTTCATGACTTCTGATTTTATAAATAAATGACTCCGGTCCAGATGGGTTCAGAATATGAAAACAGATTTTGAATGCATTATGAAGGTTAATAATGAAATCACACTCTGCAATAAAATCCTTTCTGAAATAAAACCGCTGGCAGTGTTTGATTGGAGAGTAATAAATAAACTGATCATGTTTAACCACATCTGAGCTAAATGGGTCCTTGAATACATTGAAACATTTTTGTATTAATGCATGCTTTTTTATTTTTTATTATTCTTTTCTCTTTAATATTCTTTTCTTGTTTTTTTGCTGGATTGTTTTGTTTTTTTGTTTAGTTTACATTTTAATTATTTGTATGATTGTTTTTTTTTTTTTTTGCTTTACTATTTATTCGACATGTACTTTTTAATTATTATATTGCATTTTATTAATATTAATATTATTTATATTAGTATTTCATTTGTATCATTTTAATTTATATTTATGTCTTTTTAATGTATTATATTGCATTTACTTATATTACTATTATATTATTTATTTATTTTTATTTTATTTGTGGCTTTCATTATATTTGTATTAGTTTGTTTTCATTCAATTTATTATATTTTAATTGGATTGTTTTGTTTTTTTGTTTAGTTTACATTTTAATTATTTGTTTGATTTTTTTATTTTTTTTTGCTTTACTATTTATTCGACATGTACTTTTTAATTATTATATTGCATTTTATTTATATTAATATTATTTATATTAGTATTTCATTTGTATCATTTTAATTTATATTTTTATGTCTTTTTAATGTATTATATTGCATTTACTTATATAACTATTATATTATTTTATATTTTTATTTTATTTGTGGTTTTCATTATATTTGTATTAGTTTGTTTTCATTCAATTTATAATATTTTAATTGTATTTATAATATTTTTTAATTATTAATTGTTTGTTTTAATTGTATTTATTCTTATTTTTCAATTTTATTTATTTTCATTTATTGTATTATAATTTATTTTTTTACTTTTATTATTATTATTACTTCATCTAAAGGGTATTTATGGAGATCACTAACCATAGACAGTAAAAGAAACTAACACCAGAGCACTACAGTGTATCTATGTTCCCATTCAAAACATGAGCCGCAGTTCCATTTCCGGCCGGCAGGTGGCGAAACCCCGCCCCTCTCAGTGAACGCGCATACGGGCGCGTGACAGAGTCAGCGTGACGCAGTGAGGGAAGTCTGCGGCCTGCTCTGCTCAGTAAACACAGCTCTTTTTTCCTAATTAAACGCGTTATTAGCGGTCATGGCGCAGAGTATGATGCTGTACTGGGGCTCTGGTTCTCCCCCGTGCTGGAGAGTCATGATTGCGCTCGAGGAGAAGATGCTGCAGGGATACAAACACAAACATCTGTCGTTTGACAAGAACGAACACAAGTGTGAAGAAGTCAAAGCTCTCAATCCCAGAGTTCAGGTGCGTTCACGTGCATGACAGACTCGTGTCGTGTATGATTTCTTAAGATTGCATTGAGCTTTTATTTTCTATGCAGCTGTTATTCAGCAACAGAGCAGTTGCCAAACTTTTATTTTAATATTGCACTTTTTTCTTTTCGTTTTATTTGCAGCTTCCGACTTTCAAGCACGGAGACATCGTCGTGAACGAGTCGTTTGCTGCGTGTCTGTATCTGGAGGTAAAACTCGAGGGGCGTGTCGTGTGACAGAGGGGCGTGTCGTTATGTGATTTAAATATCTATAAACCCTTATTGGTTGCTTTAAATTATTAATGAGTGTCCAGTTGGTCGAACACAATTCAAACATGTTCTAATTCTTATAAATCAGAAGATAAGATCAAAGCATCTGTGATTAAATGAACATGTGGACTCAATATATAGTTCAGTTATGATTGATGTTCTGTTGCATCTGAATATTATAGAAGCCCGTTTCCGCCTCGGAATAAAATAAAATAAATTCAAAATAAAATAAAAAGGGAATTGCCATTGTTTTTAATCTGACAATTCAAGACTTTTTTTCTCACAATTCAGAGTATATATCTTCAAAATGTGAGAAAGCGTCGATTTATTTTTGTATTCTGTGGTGGAAACAAACTAAATCTAAAGAAACAATTTATTCACTGACTTTTTTTTATAATTTTGCATATTTAAAAAAAAAAAAAAAAAGCAAAAGGTTTACGACTCTCTTGTGAAACCGATTTTGTAATTGATTGGAAAAGCATTGAAATATAATTTTAACTCCATATTTTTCATTACTATGTCCATTTAGGGTCTCCGTTATACATAAAGATGATTAAAATAAATACTAATATACTATATAATAATAAACTTTTTTAGCATGCTAGCTAACACGCAGCTAATGGCTATTAGCATGTAGCTATTCAGCCTTAGCATTAAGAGAAATTTTGTTTGCTAGCATTATTCAAAAGCGTCAAGGCCCATGTCTATACGATGTTCTGATGCAGAGATATAGGTCTTAGTAGATGGTTGCTAGGGTATTCTGTTTGGTTGTTAGGCAGTGGCTTGGCAGCTGGTAATGATGATACTCCATAATATCAATATACTTTTACTACTACTATTACTATTACTAATATTGATGCTTTGCTTCATGCCACCACTAATAATTGTTTTTTGTAATAAAGTAGTAGATCCGCTCCAGACTGAGGAATGACGAGTGTGTTTTTGGTATTTTAGAGCGCGTTTAAGTCTCAAGGATCCCGTCTGATCCCAGACGACCCGGCTGAACAAGCGCTCGTCTACCAGCGAATGTTTGAGACCAACAACCTGCAGCAGAAAATGTGTAAGTGCCCTAAACAGTCAACATACTGCAACCCTATAAACATACAAACATCCACCTGGAGCTTCTGGTGTCAGATCTCTCCTGACTGTGATCCAGTAAAGGTCAGAATAAGGTCAGTAATATCTCCAGATGAACTCTTCCTGGACTGAAGCAGCTCAGCTTTACTTGATTCTCCATCAATCATGTTTTAGAGTCTCAAATCTGATCCTCAGGAGCTTTTGAGGATCTTTTGTTTCTTCAGCTCTCAATCACTTTGTTATATGTGTGTTATATAATTTACATCTCAACTTACTGACACACATTACTGCAGATACAGATATTTAGATCAGTTTATGTCAGTGTCTGCACAAGCAGAAGAATATCATCACAGAAATATCAGCATCTGATGCAAATCGCATATTTTTGAGTCTCTGAATAATATTGAGCTGTTTTACTACATATTCTCACTCTATCAAGTCTATATGAGCCATAAAATCCTGATGCATCAAATATGATATGATTTTTGCTCCGATGATGTGGCTTTCTACGAGTGGTATGTTCCTGAAGAAGAAAGACACGAATCGACTCTGAAGAGGAATAAAGAGAGTTTAATCACCGAGCTCAAACTGTGGGAAGGATACTTGGAGAAGGTTGGGTTTTATTGATAATATAAATCATGCATTTATTACTTACTGTGAAGGGTTCATCAGTGTTATTCTCTTCGTCTAATGTAATGGTTTGCTGCAGCAGACGGCAGATAGTCTTTGTTTTTTAATTATTGCAACCTGAAATCTTATCAGTAAAATTATTAGAGTTATGGAGGGTGAACTTGACCTTTGTTAAGGTTTTCTCAGAAGAGATAACTTTCTGTAATGAATGCATTAGAAAAGTGGAAAGGATTATGAATGCACACGGTGATTGTAATGATGATTGAATTCTTGTCTTCTCTAACGATGAGTGATTTGTTCATCAGATGGGTAAAGGCTCGTACCTCGCTGGTAAGAACTTCACCATGGCCGATGTGGTGTGTTTCCCCGTCATCGCGTATTTCCCACGACTTCAGTGAGTGGATTGCTCTTTTTCTATTACAGAATGTTTAACCTTTATAATGCATTTGGGTCTTTTTTTTGACAGAAGAGATACATCAACAAAATTTTTTATAAAAAATGCAATGTTGTATTAATGGAACAGAAGATATAGATATAACGCATTTCATGTTCGGGTCATTTTTGACCCGGGTTTATATGGAACACCATTAGATGTCAAAAAATACCTTCTGTAAAGTTATCTGTGAAGTTACATAAGTGTATGTAGTTCTAAATATATATATTATATAATATATCTGTTTTCAGCTGTCCTCGAGAGCGTTGTCCCAGACTGATGGAGTACTACGAGATGCTGAAGGACC
This sequence comes from Carassius auratus, assembly GCF_003368295.1. Lineage (NCBI taxonomy): Eukaryota > Metazoa > Chordata > Actinopteri > Cypriniformes > Cyprinidae > Carassius > Carassius auratus. The sequence continues at coordinate 10,663,011 of NC_039286.1, forward strand.
GTCGCAGTATTAAAGCCAGCTGGCCTCTTGAGTGGCTGGAGACACCTGAGGGTCCAGACACGTTCAAGAACCTGTGAAGAACATGCAGAAATGCATTCAGTTTAAGTTTAAGTTCAGTTTACTGTATTAAACCACAACCCTTGACTCTGGTCAGTCTAGTTTAGATTTGCCAGACGTTTAATGTTTAATCTCAATCATTCATCTTTAACACAGCAGGCTGCTTTATTTTTGAACTCAATAAGCTCATTGTTATCGTGTGTGTAATGATTAACATCCACAGCTTGTTGTGTGGCACTAAAGGTTTTATCCCGTTCAGTCCAAATAAAGATCATATTCACCATCATTACAAGAAATGAATGAGATGTGGTTCAGTTTTAATTTAATAGCCTTCTATACATAGCCGTCTATCAGACTAACAATTAACAACCATGAAGAACTTCTGCTTGGTTTAATAGATTTGAGCATCAGAACTTTTATTCTCCTTACAGTTATGCTTTTCTTGTTAATATTTGTTTGGGAAAAGTCCCATCACTTAACATATATTTTTTTATATAAAATCACTGCTTTTTGCATCGTTTTACAAAAACAACAGTGAATATATAGATTGTTGAATATAAAAGGATCAAGAAAAAAATAGGTGGCGAGACTATACCAATATGTACTTTTAACATTTTAACCAACATTTAAACTTGATCCAAAAAAGAACTTTGTTGACAAAAACATCTCTCATATCTTATATAAATTAAAGTATTTTTATTGGGGTAATTGCAGAAATCAATGCTTGTTCGTTTTTTTATTTTTAAAGCAGTAAACGTTTTAAATACTTACTGGTCATCTGTAGCTTTAATGTACGTCCCCTTGGAATAATAAGGTTCTATCTGCGTTCTGAGTAGTTTTGAGATATTGAGCTTTAAAGTTTTTGTGTTCCATAGACTTCTGTAGATAGAATCTTTTTGTTTTTTCAATAAAAAATCCCAAAATGTACACAACTTAAAATAAATTTACATCACATAATGTAAATAAATTGTCACAGAATAAGAATATGTGAATAACTCAATTTTGACAAAAATGTCAGATAGAACCTTATAATTCCAAGGGGACGAATTAAGTTTATTTATATCTTACGTGATTACGTCGTGTGAATGCAAGCTAGTGGAAAACGAGCATTTGTGGTTAATAAGCATATAGACGTTAATTTTTATCCTCGAGGGCTCTCCGAAGACGCACTAAATTTATGATTTCAAATTTCATCTTCCGGATCCAGTACTATTTACCTCAAACATAACTTTCTTATTCGATGATTTATTTCATAATATTAAATAAAGATTAAATGTTAAACTTAATACTAACCTATTACTGAACATGAATACAGTTTCTATTTCAATTGTATCAATATAAATCTCAAACTGATAAAATACCAACGTCTTTTCATCTATTATTCAAACACATTATAAGGGATAGCGCGAACGCAGTCCCCACTAGCAGAAATTATGCAGTTGAGATTCTCACATGTGGAGAATTCATAGAGGTCAGAGAGCCGAAGTGCAATGGCTGATCCTCACTCTAGGTGATCCACCTACTTGATCATGGAGTCACCCCTGCCAGGTAAGTATGAGTTTTACACGGATCCGATCAGACACTCACTCCGCTCCACACCGATCACGTCGACGGTGAATAAACACACACCGGCGCGCTTTACACAAACAACACACACTCAGTTTATAACGAACCTCCTTTAAACCCTGAGCCACAAGAAGCGCGGAAACGATTTGAGCTTTATTTAAAAACACAAATACCCTTCGAGCCTCACACAAACGGAAACACGTCATCGATGACGTCAGCGGCGCATCTATATATTTTAATCTTTCTGGGAGCGACACACTTGACTTGTTGCGATAACATTTTTCAATTTGCACTTGAAATATAACGAGGATAACATTAAATATGTTTCCAGCAAATCAGAATAATTAATAATCACGCCTTTTCTGCTGCGCTGTTGGTCTCACGTATCCGCCATGTTTGTAGTTTTTTTTGACTATTTTTTAGGTGCATCTTGACATCACTGCGCGTGCTGCTGAAGATGTTACGACAGTGCAGTTTCTTGATTATTACGCCGGAATTTAAGTATAGTTCCTAATCATATCGCACTAAAAATCGCAACTTTTCCTTTTCCGCTATACTTGGTACACGATATAACTACATAAATGTCAAGTTTTAAATTGAAAAAATATCGAAACATTTTGGTCATTTTTGAACGTAATGACATTGATCTAATAGGATTCAATTATGTATGCTAAGCTATGCTAAGAGTGCTATCCCTATCCCCAGAGTTGCACTTGCTTCAAATTTCAAAGGTGAAATACATTGTCAACAAAACTTTTTTTCCAAATGCATGACAAATGTTTGCACTGAGTTATGCTCCTAGAGTTTCCGCAGATCCTTAAAAACACTAAATCGTTTAATTTTAAGGCCATGTAAACTCTTAAATGATGCACAAAGTCTTAATTATAAGTGGTCTTAAATTAAGGGACAGCAGGTTTCTAGATTTATGCTTATTATTGTCATATTATAAATTTAGTTTTCTGCTCTTTTTCTACAGATTTTAATTATTTTAGTTTATACAATAATTTATTTGTTTCAATCCCCTAATGAAAAAAATTGAAAACATATTATACAAAATTTTATTGGTTTTAATGGAAACAGTGATGGTGCCCATTGGTATCTAATATTAATTGGCCTCTTTCTGTAGTGTGTTTTGGATAAAGTGGTTCCTAATGTTATAAGTCCCAAAACACACTACATGATACCATTATTTATGGGTTTTAATAGTTAAAAGTTGATGGTTTGTAGTGGTATTTGTAGTGGAAATCATTAGAATTTCACCGTGGGGTTTGTGATGTTATATTAGCCATAAATGTGACAGGAACGTTGTAATATTGTGAGATAGTAGTGACGGATTGTAGTTTATTCTTCTTTACCCTTTTAGCCCATTTGTTAAAAAACAATGTAAGATTTATCAGTGTATAAGAAAACATGAAATGCATCGTATATTGTGACCCTTTACATTCGCTTCTGATTGTTTTTGCAGTGAATGTAGCTACACTGTCTGAGCCAAAGAGGATGGAACTGAATTCGATGAATCTGAAAAGCGTTTTTATTATTATTATTATTGTTTATTTTTTATGTAGGAGGACCCTGCTATAAAAGGGTCTCGTGGAAATCCTGTAGAATTCAACCAATATAATGACTTAGAGTCTCTTAAAGTGTTTCCACTTTTGTGTCCCACATCTATCTATCTTTCTCTGTTTTCTTTTACTCGAATTGGCACCAGAAACTGAAAGCTAAATAAATGTTTTAGTGGATAAAGCTGTGTCTGTTTGCTTAACTGAATAATGTCACTTAACAAAATTACTAAACTCTTCTGACTAGTTTTTACATTTGATAATTTAGTGGTTTTATCAACATGTTTTTATCTATCAGGCAAAATAGTTTTCTAGGGTAACACTTTACAATAAAGTTTCATTTGTTGACTGATTTATTAACTAACATTAACTATGAGCAACAAATTTGATACAGTATTTATTAAAGTTTTAAAAATGTAGTTCATAAAAATACAGTTGTACGTTGTGTTTTCTTTAGTGCATTAACTAATGTTGACAAATACAGCTTTTGACTTACCGTGTTAAGAGACGTTTGTATTTCATGAGAATATTGCCCATTCATTTTTTCCAAAAATGTTAGAAGCTAATTTTGTTTATTCGTGCCTCTCTGAGATTTTTTATTTTTTGTTAGTATTATTTATTAATTTATTATTTTGTTAGTTTATATAAACCTTTTTTTGTGATTAAGATTATTATGCCTAAAATATTGTGCCCCAAATATACTTTAAAGATTATATTTCACTGTATTATGTTTGATTGTATGCATGCATTTGCTAATTCGCTAGAAAAAAGAAAAAAAACTCGCTTTTACCATCTCAGAATGGCCGTATCAATTTCCAATCTTGTGTCCTTTTTCTTAGACGATAGAACAACCATAGATCGAGGAGAACAGTGCAGCTTAGATGCTGGTTTACTATCAAACGCGGGCTGGTGAGAGATTTCCTGTTTATCATGATGACGTCTAAAGTCCCCGCCAAAGGATGTAGTCCCTTTTAGCAACTTGTTAGCAACCGCCGTTTTTAAGACACAATAAAGTTTATAAAAATCACAAGCAGGTTGTAACTGATGTGTTTTATGTCACAGATGAAAACGTGAAAATATTTAGAGGCTTTGTTAACCCCAGACCTTATTTTAGGCGATATTTGCAAAAACCTATTTAAACGACCCATAGATTTTAAGGCGACGGAACCGCAAGTGCCAAATGCTAACTCACTTCCGCGTGTTGGCCTACAAATTGACGTCATACCTTCAGTACTCTACTACATCGAGTGTAAATTTATTAAATAAAGCGGTTTTTTACTACAAGTTTCCTGATATAATCTACTTGTCCGAAAGAACAGATTCTCGGGGAAATAAGTGTACCTCCCATCGCTATTTTATACTCGAAAATAATTCACAGGAATCGATTATCATTGTTTCAGTATGTTTACATTTTAGAGAGATATGATCCAATAACTGCAAACGGACCTTTCCTCATAATCAATATTATTTTAAGTTTATAATATAGATTTAGTTCATCATCTAATTTTTTTACAAATGATAAGGGATAGCGCGAACGCAGTCCCCACTAGCAGAAATTATGCAGTTGAGATTCTCACATGTGGAGAATTCATAGAGGTCAGAGAGCCGGAGTGCAATGGCTGATCCTCACTCTAGGTGATCCACCTGCTTGATCATGGAGTCACCCCTGCCAGGTAAGTATGAGTTCTACACGGATCCGATCAGAGACTCACTCCGCTCCACACCGATCACGTCGACGGTGAATAAACACACACCGGCGCGCTTTACACAAACAACACACAATCAGTTTATAACGAACCTCCTTTACTTGAAAAAAAAGCGCGGTAACAATTTGAGCTTTATGAAAACACAAAGACCCTTCGCGCCTCACACAAACGGAATACAATTTGAGCTTTATCAAAAACACACACGTAATACGTCACGTCTATATATTTAATCTCACGTCCATTATGGGAGCAACACAAAGCTCCGATAACATTTTTTTATTTGCACGTAAAATATAACGCGGATAACATTAAATACATGTTTTTCAGCAGATCAGAATGATTAATAATCGCGCCTTTCTGTTGCACTGTCGGTCTCGATTATCCGCCATGTTTGTAGTTTTTAACACTTTTAATTCTTGTTTGTAGTTTTAATCGAAGTTGTTGTGGACAGTATTATCAGTAAGCTTAATATTTATTAAATCATGAACCCTAAACCCTAAACTTCAGCTCATGAAAATGATATTGAAAAACTGTTTGCATTTTATATATATATATATATATATATATATATATATATATATATATATATATATATACAAACAAGCTATAAACAAAGTCATAATGCGTCAATATAACAATATAACGCTTCATATTAAACTATATTTTACTGTGTTTCAATAGAGACAAATTTGGGGAGATGAAAAATATTCCAAAACTTTCTGAAAATACAATATTAGAAATAACTCCAATTACTAGAAATGTGATGTACAATTTGCATGCATACAAACTTTGTAGAAAATTTAATTCGAGAGGTTTCCAACCATGCATACTTATTAACATAAGCCTTTTATACTAGAGGCAGTACCTACTCTTTATACTAGAGGCAGTGCTAACAAAGTTTTTGGCCCATTTTGCGGTGCTATTTCTCGGCCCACAATGATGATGCATTAAATTGGACAAAAGGTCTTTATACTGAAGGTACAGTCCTAACAGAATCCAAATTTTGAGCATTTTTAACTTTACCAGTTTTGTTTAATTGGCCTTTGAATTAAGCATAAGGGACAATGCAAATTGAGCAATATTGCACCATCAGCCCAATTCATGGTGGTGTTTCTCGGCCAGTGTACATGATACTTTAAAATTTAAATGTATATCTTTATATTAGAGGTACTGCTTAAACAAAATCCAAATCTAAAGCACTTTTTAACTTTCCAATTCTTTTTAACCGGTCTTTGAACTTGGCATGGAGGACAATGCACAATCATATTTTGCCATAAACCCATTTGTGGTGCTGTTTCTTGGCCACTGATGATTCTTTAAAACAGACATAACATCTTTACACTAGAGGTACTGTTTTAAGAAAATACAGCACTTTTAAAAATTTCCAATTTCTTTTAATTGGCTTTTAAAATTGGCATAATCTTCCTGAGAACCAGATTTTTTTTTTTTTTTTTTTTTTTTTTTTGTAAACTTTCTTTATGTCATTATTTTGATAGGAGCATAAGAATTCAGATTTTTTTAAACTAAATATTTAAATAATTTTATATCATGTCCTTTGTAGAGTACTCCAGGACTATGTTTTTAAAAATAAGTAAAAATAATAAATAATAATAATAATAATAATAAATAAAAAAGACATGAAAAGGAATATATGGGCAAAAAACATTGTGTTTTTTTCCCCATCCCCTTTTTAGGTTTCAAGCTAATTTTTAGACAAAATTTGTACAAAGATGATTCTCGGCTATGAAAGACATAACAAAATAATCTGATATACCACTATAATGTATGGAAAATATGTGTAAAATGTCTATAAGTTGGCATTTTCTTTCTATAGAATGTATCTCACTGCATCTTTGGGTGCTTTGGAAGCAGTAGACATTTGATAATTTGTAGACATTTGTGACCCTGGAGCCAAAACCAGTCTCAAATCGCTGGGGTTTGTTTTTAGCAATAGCAATAAATACATTCTATGGGTCAAAATGATCAATTAACTTTTCTTTTTTTTTAAGCAATTATCAATCGGATATTGTGTAAAGATCATGTTCCATGAATATATTTTGTAAATTTCCTACTTTAAATATATCAAAACTTAATTTTTGATTAGTAATATGCATTGCTAAGAACTTTATTTGAACAACTTTAAAGATGATTTTCTCAATATTTGGATTTTTTGCAAATTAATATAAAATTTGTTAAAAACCACATATTATACAGAGACTTCAAAATTAGTGGTATTTTATTATATTTAACGTATTATACTTTCAATAAAACATTTGCAACGAGTTTCTAAAAGCGGTTTTATTCCTGTTTTGGTCTTATTTCGGTTTTATTTTTTATTTTTTTGTCATATTCATACAGCGTTTGGTGTTCACCGAGCTTCAAAGCAGTTCATTATGTAATAAACATTTGGTTCCATTGATTCAAAGCTAAGAAAAAAATCTGATTTGCTTTGGTTCACTAACAATTTTCTGAACACACATCTCATCAAAAGCTGATCCTTTTTTCCTCAAAATGTTCCCAAGACTACAGCCATATTAAAAATGTTTTTAACAAATTTCCTTACCCGGATGAGGAGGCACCACTCCCAGAAGTACTGCAACACCAGGTCGATGCATGGAGCTGATGGAGCAAGCAAAAATCAATTTAAATATCATAATACCCAGATGACATCCTGGATGCGATTCAAATGTTTCCTGTTTCTTTGGAGTGTAACAAGCTCTTGGTGCATGAAGAAGATCCGTAAAGCTGCAAAGAATAAAATCTCAAATCAAAAGAGATATTCTTCATCAAAGTAAATAAAAAGCCACACCCCTAAACACCTCGTTTAAACACGCCCCCACATGTCTACATCACTATGTGGGAAAATTTATATAACGCCGCCCAAATGTTCTCACAAAGAAAGTTGGAGTGAGATCAGTAACAGAAAAGCAACGCACACTGGAGAAGACAAAAGCTGAAACACATCCAGCATTAAGATGATTTTAACTCAAACACATAGAGTCTATAATCCAGAATAACACTTCCTCCAGTGAAAAAGTGTTCTGGTCTGAATCAGGAGAGAAATCTGCACAGATCAAGCAGCGTTTAAACAGATCTAAACTAATCTGTGAGAGACGACAGGAGATGCACTTTTTCACTGAAGGAAGTGTTATTATGGATTACGGTAAATTTAATTTATTTAACCAGATTAAAAAACTAATTCAGATTAAAATCTCTTTTACCAGAAACACTTGGCTATGAAAGCAGCAAAAAGTAACAAATATTCAAGTTTACATCCAAAACATGAATCAAATATCACAACAATTAAAAAATAATAATAATAAAAACATCATAATTTAGAAGCCCCTTCTGACCAATGACTAAAATGAAGCTCTCCATGAAGTGCTATTTGACTCAAATCCAGGGGCATTTTTTACCCTTGTAATGTCCTTTTAAGGTCTAACCTTTGTCATCTTTTACATCAAATACATACATTTATATAAACTTAATTTTTTTATTTTATTAAATTTGAATAATAAGACACACTTAGGTATAATAATAACCAATCAACTGAAATCAGTATCAACAAAATTAATCTTTGCTCTCCAGCGGAGCACAGAAGAGCAAAAGTGGCATGTTAGGAATATTAACACTGTTTAAGATCACAATGCAAACATCTATATGCAATGTTGTGAGATTGATGTTTCAAATATAAAGTTTTGAATATAGAAATATTACATGATACTGTAAAAAGGAAACCTCCTACAAATGCAAGTGTATTAAGATCAGCTTTACTGTGTGTCTTTAGTAAAAGCTGACAGGAGTTTAAGCCCAGAAGAGAACAAACATAAACACACTTTCTCCTTGATCTCTGATGATGAATGATTGACAGAACAAATCAAATTAGCACTAGAACTAATTTACATATTGTTAGCCGTAATTAACATCTCCGAAAATTATACAGGGTTTCTAATCAGAATTTGATTTTTTGATACGAAACCGGGTTTAATTTTCAGACATGTCTTCCGCAGGACAAACAGCTGCCAATCAGGCAATATTATAAATCAACATACCTATGACATATGAGCTGTTCTTATGGAAATGTTGCCATGTTATTACTCCATTTATTACACTTCGTTTTAATTATGGTTTATCATAGGAACTCATGAATAAGAAAAATTTAGACGTAGTGTATGGATTATTTGTTCAGAATGAGAAAAACATTTTATGAATATTTTATGCTCATATTTAAAAATAATATAGAATATCAGATCATACCGTCTTGTATAATAGTTGAGAATCATCTCTGAATAATATTTAGCTTTGAAAAACCTCATAATTCACAACGAAAAAAAAAACACGTTTCTTAGTTTGTGTATGTAAATTTGGATACCGCTGTCTTGTCGATTAAATTGTGACATACATGAACTCAGTAAACATGTATACTAGCTTAATATATTGCTATTATATTTATGTACTTAGATTTTTTTGTATTATGGAAACAGTCTATTTAAGAAAAATCTTGTTGTAATGCATGAACATATATTATTGAATTATAATTCTCATGAGTTAAGATAGAAACAACATACTTCAAACTTAATTAATTCTAAATTTGACTCGTTAATTGCCCCGGGTGGGGATGCACCGGTCCCGGAAGTACTGCAATACCGGGTCAATGCGCGGAGTGGACGGAGCAAGCCCCTATTCCATCTCCAGTATCCAAAAATCAATTTAATATATGGTCCCCGGATAGGGGGCGTATCAGATATTAAACTGATAAGAACAGATACTACACTTGATCTTAGCCAAAAGGCCGAGAAGCGATACCCACAAACTCTCAGCGCTGAGGACGTGATCCGGCGCGTTACACATTTGAAAGACGGTGAGACGCGAACGAGCGCCCAATAAATACCTCAGACTACAAACACAAACACTTGGAGACTCACATACACCCTCAGACACTCACAAGAAACACTCACACACTCAAAACTCTCACGACGAGCTGAAAACCTCCTCAAGACACGCGGATTCTTATACTTCCGGTACGCTGCGTTCCCATCGTCCAATCAAACACGAGGACGGGTTAGTGGACCATAAAACAAGTCTAATTCTCTTAATAGTTTGTTTATCATAAAACAAGAGATTGAAGTCCATCTACTCGAGTTCAGACAGCATGATATATCAAATAACAATAATAAAAAAAGCTTATCAAATGCTTTCATTCACTTGATGAGTTGTATGAGTAAGAAAAGAAAGATGGTTCACTCAGACTTTGCATTGACTATGTTCACTTAATAAGAAGACAGTTGCAGACTGACATCCTTTGCCTCATATACAAGACATTACAGATACTTTTCCATCCTTGACCAAGGGAAGGCATACCACCAAGGGTTTATGGCTGAGGGCTTTCATTACGCCAGGGGGGTTATACGAGTGGTTCAGGATTCCTTTTGGGCTGACCAATGCACCTGCTGTATTTCAAGAGAAGGAAAAGGAGAACTGGAGAGAACATCTAGAGGACCTTTAAGAAAACAGCTAACTCTTGTCTTCCCGACTGCCTGGGACCTGTAACACACGCATAAATCACGTTATTATATATCACACTGGAAAAATGAACCAGGATACAAAACTAGAGACCAGAGTCGATGGCAGTTTTTAAATATTATATTAATCTTTATTTGAGTTTTGACAAAATACCCAGAAGCTCCAACCTTTACAAAAATATGTCTTCTACAAATTCTTTTCACGGGAGCGAGCGAATTAAACACAGTGTAGAGTATCTGATAACAGCGACACGTTACAGCCCGAACGAAGCCTTAACGAGCCTCGTTAGTGTTTGTGACGAGTACAGCCTCGCTCGTGTCCGATAGCAGCCGTCCTGGTCCAAACTCTCTCAACACGTCTCCATTAAATTAATCAACTTAAATTAGCATTCCACAAATATATAGTAACGTGATTGTTTTACAACAAATGAAGTAGAACTAATGTACAGACGTTGAAGCCGTTTCAAGTGCTGCCAACGAAAGCTTGATTATAAGATGATTCACACACACACACACACACACACACACACACAAAAGACAGAAAACAAACATGGTTTTGGTCCCACAGAATTGTACAGGTTTATCATCAGAAGACAAAAGCACAGCAGCTCAGCACAAGAGAAGGCAT
>NC_039286.1:10679048-10681548 GCF_003368295.1 Carassius auratus
CATTACTGTGCAGCCATGCTAGACTGTCCCGATCCGGCGCTTCCCCAGATAACCTGCACACACACACACACACACACACAGCTCACATGCTGCAACACCTGCACAACCAAACTTTCTCTACAGTAAAACTATAACAAATATTTTTTATGCTGAAACCTGTATCATCAGTATCTGTATCGTTTTTTTTTACCTGCTTGGGGTTTCACTGGTCAGGCTGTTGATCTTGCTGGCGATGAGCTGCAGTCTGCTGAGGATGTTGTCCCTGTGTTTAGGATCTGAGCTCAGATCATCTCCCGTCTGCAACACGCAGTCACGGGTTTGATCCTGCGGCCGGGCGTCTGATCTCACGCTCTGGTTGTCCTCCAGCTGTCTCACAGTCTCCTGCAGTCTGTCTCGGTCTCTCTCCAGCCTCCTCACACTCTCTCTCTCTGTATCCAGCTCCACCCGCAGCTCGGACGCCCGTCTCTCCAGGCTGCTCAGGCTGTTGTGTGCGGCCTGCAATGCATTCTGGTCCTGCGCAGCGACACGGGTGAGGGTGGATTTCTCCTCGTCCCACTGTCGTTTGCACTGCACCGCCTCCAGCTTCTGTCTCTCCATCTCCTCCATCATCTGCTCCACCTGCGTCTGCTTCTCGGCCAGCTGCGTCTGCAGCGTCTGCAGGAGAGACTCCACGGAGAGGACGCCGGCCTCCACCTGCACACAGCAACATTATTTAATATTAATGTGACCAATTTATAATTAAATTATATAATTTTACTAAACTATATCATTGTACTTACATTATAATATTAAACCTTTAGATTTTATTTTAAATATTTTATATTTAAAACCTAAGCATTTTTTGCTTAAAATGTGTAGGTAAGTCAAGTTTATTAATAAAGAAAATTTTATAGAAAATGGTAATTCAAAGTGCTTTACATAAAAAGGATTTTAAAATCAAAATACTTAAAATAAAAATAAAATAAAAAATAAAAAGTACAAAATTTAGATATAAATGTAGAATGTATGAATTGGAATACTCTGAATGTTAACGCTATATTTTATCATCTAATATTAAAATTACATCATTTTATATATATATATATATATATATATTATACAAATTATATTATAATATATATATAAAATAATTGTAGAAATGTAATTTTTAAATAATATACATATGTATATAATAAACTGCTTTTTTAAATATTGTGCAGGTCAGACATGAATTTATCCATCAAGACTGGCCATGATATTATATTATTTTTCATAATATTTTTGATCATTATTTTTATTTTTATTTTTTCATTTGGCCTGGGTTAGAAGAGGTTAAAAATGTTTCAAAGGTGGAGAAAGTGAGTGCATTTCTATGCAAATTTCTAAGACAAAGGATATTGTATGAGTTTTCCTGAGCGAGTGCACAGGTGTGATGCTGGTCACCTGGCTGCAGGTGTCCTCCGTCTGCTCGAGGGTGTCGTGTGTCTCAGACGTGGAGCTCGTCTGGAAGCGCTGGAGCAGCTGTGCGTTCAGCTCCTTCTGTTTCTCCAGAGTGCTGCTGAGCTCCACCGATCGAGCTCTCTGAGCCTCTAACTGAACCTACACACACACACACACACACACACACACACACACACACACACAGGGCTCAAGCTCCTGCTCGGGCGCAGTGAAACACACTCCGAGCGTTAGAGGACACACACCTGCAGCTCGGAGGAGACGCTGACCTCCGTCTCCAGAGACCTGGACAGCTCCTCCACACGACCCCGCTGCTCCTCCAGAACCAGCTTCAGCTCCTGCGGAGATGCATGAAGCACACAAGACAACACCAATGTAAAACACTAGGGCCATATGATTTATACTATGTAGAAAACGTGAACGAAATCCAGTCATAAAAATGCAATTCACAAATCCCGATATGGACTAGTATCTGTAAATATTAGAGACTCACTTCATGAGTATTTGACCGTTTGATTTGAGTAAAACTAAGTCACATACACAGAACTGTAAAGGTATTCACGGCAAGCCTTCAAAATAAAAGTCCGGTTTAATTTGAAGACATTGTGTCTATTCATATGTTTTCAGTAGATTGTACAGAACCTACTACTACTATTAAAATAAAACAAACATCATTTTTTTAAGGAATAAACACAGGATTTCTTCCATGTTTTAAGTGTAATAGTAAATCACCTTGCTTAATTTTCAATAATTTAAAGATGAATCAAATCAATGTTTTGTGCCTTCATTTGATAATCAATTTTTTATTTTTTACTATTTTAGGGGAAAAAAATAAGTTGTTTTATGCATTCAAATAAGCAGACATGCAAAAACACAGAATTTGGTGAAAATAAAACATAAGTTTGTAAAACTTTTAATAAACAGATGTGAATCAAGTTTCATGATTTTAATTAATTAGACATGCATTTTGAGGAATGCAATTTAATTAACTATTTAGAGGCAGAAGACTGATTTCCTATGGCTCTAAACCACTCATGTTTTTACCTCCACTTCCTCTCTGTCG
>NC_039286.1:10684048-10701548 GCF_003368295.1 Carassius auratus
GAACTCACCTTGACTCTGTCTGGCAGGACGTCCGGCTCCACGTCTCTGTGCGCTCCTTCAGGTGAGCTGCGACACTCCTGCAGCGGAGGAACATCCTGACCCCCACGCCGAGTCCAGTCTGAACCGCTGTCTGAGACACACACACACACACACAGAGAGAGAGACAGAGAGAGAGAGAGACACACACACACACACATAGAGAGAGAGAGAGAGACACACACACACACACATAGAGAGAGAGAGAGAGACACACACACACACACACACAGAGAGAAAGAGAGAGAGAGAGAGACACACACACACACGTGAACACACACAGAGACACACACACACACGTGAACACACACAGAGACACACACACACGGAGACACACACACGGAGACACACACACGTGAACACACACGGAGACACACACACGGAGACACACACACACACACGGAGACACACACACACACACACAGAGAGAGACACACACACACACACACACATACGAGAAATTAATACTTTTATTCCTCAGGGAAGCATTGAATTGATCAGAAGTACCAGTAAAAGTTCAAGTTTATTTCACGCAGTTTTACTTTATTTAATCTGAGTTTATATCCCGCTGCAATTCTGTTTTTTTCTCAAAGTTCTGGCTTTTTTTCCGTAATTCAGACTTTTATCTTTCATATTTTGTCATATATTGCAATTCTGTCTTTCCCCCTCTGAAATCTGGGTTTATATCCCACACTTGAATATTTCTTGCAATTCATTTTTTTCTCTCATATTTTAGTTTTTCTCAAAGTTTGTAATTTTTTTTCGCTATTCTGACTTTTCCTCTCATATTGGGTCATATACTGTAATTCAGTTTTTTTCCTCTGAAATCTGAGTTTATATCCCACAGTTCAATATTTCTTGCAGTTTTGAGTTTGTTGCACAAATCTGAATTTTCTCTAAATTTGACCTTTTTCCCCAATTCAGACTTTTATTTGTTGAACACATTTCCACATTTCTTACTGCATTTGTCATCAAATAAACACAGCTTTGGTGAACAGAAGAGAAAAAAACATTTTTTCGACTGCCCCTAAATGTTGAAACACTAGTGTTTATAACTGAGAACATAATCATGTGTATCTGTAGTAATTATTAATCTCTCACCACTGCTGTATCCGTCTCTAAACAGAGCGCGCTCAGACCTCACAGCCGGACCCTGACAGAGAAAATCATCTGATATTATATTACATCCACACAACACACAACACACAACACACAACACACTACACACAACACACAACACACAACACACTACACACAACACACTACACACAACACACTACACACAACACACTACACACATGCACTGTATTAAACAGAACTCACTCTTTTCTTAATAAATGTATAATATATTGTTATTCATTAGTGCATGTTAAATAAAAACCAAATAACTACTTTCAGAAATGTTGATCGAGACGTACAGTTGATTTAAAATAAATATTAACTGAAATCAAAAAATATACAAAAACTTAAATTACTTAATTTAATAAAAATTTAAATTAAATATAAAAAGGAAAAACTAATTCAAATTATTGATAAAAACTACAGTCAAGGCAACATTTCTCATTTTCATGCAGTTTAACTTGAACAAAAAAACAAAAAATTAAAACTATATAGAAAAAAAAAAAAAAAAAAAAAAAAAAAAAAATATATATATATATATATATATATATATATATATATATATATATATAAATAAAAATATAAAATTAACAACTAATTTAAATTATTAATAAAAAATTAATATAAAATAACTAATGTATAAAATATATCCCTTTTATTTCAAGTGATTCAATACTTTAATGTAAATAATTATATATTTTTATGTGATTATTTCAATATGATACATTAATAATGCTTGTATTAAGCTCTAGTGAAAGGATAAATAATGATAATAATACTCTAAATTAAAGATAATATTCTAGAAACAGAAGTGCATGCTCAGTGTCTGACCTGGAGGGTCCTGAGCTCGTCTCTCAGTCGCTGGCTCTCGGTCTTCAGACTCTCGCTCTCACAGATGTGTCTGGACTCCATGTCCAGGATCTCAGCCGCGTGCAGCTCCTGCATCTGTGCGATCTTCTCCTCGTATCCCAGCATCAGCTCCTCCAGCTCCTCTTCTCCGGACGGATCCGTCTGCACACACACATCCGCTCGGGTGCCTCCGTCCATCCCATGATGCTCTCTGTCGTCTCCTTTCTTTTCAGGCTGGGTCGACTGCTCGCTGGATTTGGCCAAAGCAGTTTGGAGCTCCTGAAGTCTGTGCTTCAGCTCAGCGATGGACGCGTCTCTGACCTGAGAGAGACAGCACAGCTATAATAACAATAATACATGATACAGAACCACATCTGTATTTCTATCAAAGATTATTTGATTCAAGTTTTAGGGTAGTTCAGGTTTAAATAGTTCCTGTGCATTATTTTGCCGCTGTCACTCAACACATTTAATTTCTGTGCGAATAAATGCAAGAAAATACACCAATCACAACTGCCTGCTAGATTTAAAATGCAAAATTAATATGAATAAATAAAATAAAAACAATCAAAACAAAACATACTAAAATTAATTAAATCATAAAAATGTCAAATTAAAACTATTTTAAAATAACAATGAACTGAAATATACTGAACAGTGAACTCTTTTTTTTTTTTACCTAATTAATGTAAAAAAATATTTAAAATATTTTTTTTTTGTAATAAAACACTTAATAAATAAAAAAATAAAAAATGTGTAATAAAACTAAAAATTTACAATTTACAATAAACAAATGTTTTAATTTATATATTATTATAAAAAAAGCTAATTAAAATGAATAAATAAATAATAAAATAAAACAATTAGTAAAAATGTATAAAAAATTAAGAATGTAGGATTAAAATAATCAAGGACTTCATGAAAATAAAAACAATCGCATGAGGCTCTAAAAATGGATGAATTCATTAAAATGTAGAATTAAGATAATTAATTTTAAATTACTAAAATCTATTTAATTTTCAGAGCTGTAAGATACAGGTTACTCAGCAGATCACATGATTTCACACTGATCTGTGAAGTATTAGGCGTCTCGTCTCAATCCCATGACGTACCTCGATGTCCTCCTGCAGTTTGAGGCTGCGCTCCTGGACGCTGTTCAGCTGCTCTTTGGTGGCGGCCGCTTCACCTTTGACCTCCTGCAGCTCCTGCAGCAGCTCCGCTGGGGACTGATCGCCCTCCTGTGAGGCCTGCAGAGAAACCAGCACAGGTTACAGGTCAAAGGTCACAGCGAGGATCCCATGCGAGTGTGTTGAGACTCACCCTGTGCAGCTGATCCTTCAGCAGAGCGATGCTCATCTCTCTCTCCTGAACACAAACATCAACCATGAGCCACAATACAGGAAACACTGCTTTTATTATTATTATTTTTTTTATATAAAAATTTAATAATTAAAAAAACATGAATTTATGAATTAATACTGAAATAATTTCTGATGATAATAATAAAAAATATTTTATTTTAGTTATTTGCCAAGGAAATATTCCAAAATTTGGCTTAGTTTAAAGCGATGTACTTAAGTTTAAATAAAAATGAATACATGCACATAAACACACAATAAACAAGTATAAATTACAAAAAACATATATTTTAAATAATTAAATGAAAAAGGATAAAATTAGCTTTTGCAATTTAAATAATTATTTATAAATTAAACAGAACTTTAAATATAATCCTGTGACTGCTTCTATTTTGCCCAAATTCTGTAATTACATATTAATATTGAAATATATTAATACTTATTATTAACATTCTAAAAATTATATAATAAATAGTGCTGTCAAACTGATTAATCACATCCAATATAAAATGTGTTTACATAATATGTATGTGTACGGTATATATACACACACACACACACACATACATGTATGTATATATTTTATATGTATATATTTTATATATATATACATATATATACATATATATATATATACATATATATATATATATATATATATATATATATATATATATATATATATATTATATATATATATATATATATATATATTTATATATATATATAAAATGTAAACTCACTTTTATTTTGGATGGAAAGCGCATATATTTATATAATGAAATTTTAGCCTTTTCAATCTGATGATATTGCGATTCAGTTTTTTGCCCTGGATACCTGCAGCAGCTCCTGCAGTGTGACGCTCTGAGCCCTGCAGCTCTCCAGCTCCTGCTGTGTGCTGCTCACTTGACCTTTGACCTCCTGCAGCTCCTGGAGGAGTTCAGCCATCTCTGCCGTGTGTTCTTCACGTGTGTGATGTGTGCCATGACCTGCTGCGGTCTCATTGTCTGCCTGGAGCTGTGAGATCCTGCTCTCCTTCATCTGATGAAGACACAACACACAGTGATCAGCAACACTCGGAGGATCCGAACACATTCCGAACACATTCCCTCGGTTCCTAAAGGATCCGAGCACATTCCCTCGGTTCCTAAAGGATCCGAGCACATTCCCTCGGTTCCTAAAGGATCCGAGCACATTCCATCGGTTCCTAAAGGATCCGAGCACATTCCATCGGTTCCTAAAGGATCCGAACACATTCCCTCGGTTCCTAAAGGATCCGAGCACATTCCCTCGGTTCCTAAAGGATCCGAGCACATTCCATCGGTTCCTAAAGGATCCGAACACATTCCCTCGGTTCCTAAAGGATCCGAACACATTCCCTCGGTTCCTAAAGGATCCGAACACATTCCCTCGGTTCCTAAAGGATCCGAACACATTCCCTCGGTTCCTAAAGGATCCGAGCACATTCCCTCGGTTCCTAAAGGATCCGAGCACATTCCATCGGTTCCTAAAGGATCCGAACACATTCCCTCGGTTCCTAAAGGATCCGAACACATTCCCTCGGTTCCTAAAGGATCCGAGCACATTCCCTCGGTTCCTAAAGGATCCGAACACATTCCCCCTCGGTTCCTAAAGGATCCGAACACATTCCCTCGGTTCCTAAAGGATCCGAACACATTCCCTCGGTTCCTAAAGGATCCGAACACATTCCCTCGGTTCCTAAAGGATCCGAGCACATTCCCTCGGTTCCTAAAGGATCCGAACACATTCCCCTCGGTTCCTAAAGGATCCGAACACATTCCCTCGGTTCCTAAAGGATCCGAACACATTCCCCCTCGGTTCCTAAAGGATCCGAACACATTCCCTCGGTTCCTAAAGGATCCGAACACATTCCCTCGGTTCCTAAAGGATCCGAACACATTCCCTGGGTTCCTAAAGGATCCGAACACATTCCCTCGGTTCCTAAAGGATCCGAACACATTCCCTCGGTTCCTAAAGGATCCGAGCACATTCCCTCGGTTCCTAAAGGATCCGAGCACATCCGAACACAATCCCTCGGTTCCTAAAGGATCCGAACACATTCCCTCGGTTCCTAAAGGATTCGAACACATTCCCTCGGTTCCTAAAGAATCCGAACACATTCCCTCGGTTCCTAAAGAATCCGAACACATTCCTTCGGTTCCTAAAGGATCCGAACACATTCCGAACACATTCCCTCGGTTCCTAAAGAATCCGAACACATTCCCTCGGTTCCTAAAGAATCCGAACACATTCCCTTGGCTCCTAAAGAATCCGAACACATTCCCTCGGTTCCTAAAGGCTCTGCAGAGCTGAAGGTGCTACATAACACAAACTAAAACCATAAAAAAAATATTACTTAAGGTACTATTTTAATTAATAAAAAAAAAATAGCAAAAGTTGTTAAATAGTTCGTAGTATTTATCGCGAAAATCCCAATTTTTTTTTGGGTGAAATCCTGGAGGGACAGACTGATCCTGCTGGACGTGGTGTTTGTACCTCAATCTCCTCCTGAAGCTTGTGACTCAGTTCTCTGTAGCAGTTCAGCTCCTCTTTAGTGGACGCAGCTTGACCTTTGACCTCTTCCAGCAGCTCAGACAGCGACTGACCGCCTTCAGCTGACACCTGCACATAGACACAGTGTGAAATACTTCATTTCTCTGAAGGCAGATGCCAGTATGTGAAGCTGATGTGATGTGATATACTATAATTTAAATGTTAAATTATTAATTTGTTGAATTAGTCTTTGATTTGAAAATATTAACTAACACATTAATATTTTCTGATATAGATATGAACTTATTGATTCTGTAATCATATTTTAGCATCCCCCCCCCCAAAAGCTGAAGTATAATAAACTAAAGAAAGTAAACTCATGAGCGCTATCAAAATAAAAGTCCCAACACTTATCGGCAAAATAGAAAAACTTCTAAGTTGATGCAGATAATAAAAAAAAACTAATATCTGCAATATTTAGTGCATAATTGTGCAGCACTACACACAAAAAAACAGCATGATGCAAAAAACAAAAAAACAACAACAACAACAAAAAAGACTTATATCGGCCGATAATATCGGTCATGGAAATATCGGATGATCGGATGAAATATCGGATGATCACTAAACATGTTGATTATAAACACAATATTTATTGCATAATTGTGCAGCCCTACAAACAGACACAGCAAACTGCAATCACATTTTTACTGCTAAATCACAGTTAGCCCTTGTTTATACAGCAGTGACGCACCTCAGCGAGTTTGTGATGGGTTGGTTTGGTTCTCATTTGGTTTAGTAGGTCGATCATCAAGGCTAACCTCCTCTCGTACTCCATCACCTCATCCTCAGAGCTACTCAACAGCTGTTTCTGCAGCTCCTGGTCCTTCTGCATCCCGCTCAGACCCTCCTCCAGCTCCTTCAGCTTCTCCACCAGCAGACTCGTCTTCCCCACGGAGGCTGCCTGCGCCGTGAGGCCCTCCGACTGCAGCTGTGTGCTGGGGCCCTCCGACTGCAGCTGCGTGCTGGGGCCCATGGCTTCTTCTGCGCGGAGCTCTTTGGTTTGCATCTGGACGGCTTCCAGTTGTGCTTGGCTGACCAGAACGGCGGCCACCTTCTCCCTGAGTTTCTCCTCCAGCTGAGCCACTTTAGCGTAAAGAGCATCGGCGTCTGTTTGTGCTTGTTCCACCTTCAACCTGCAATAGCGTGAATTCTGTCAGCGGTTTTGTAATTCAGTCAAATGTCCTTTTTTTAGTCAACCTGTCCTGTTTGTGATTTAGTCAAGTTTTAGTCTGGGAATGTTAGTTTAGTTGTAAAACGTAGTTACTTTTTAGTCCTGCTGCATAATGATTAAACCGATCAACTATTTTGCTCAAAATTATAATCGCGATTACCGAAACGCGATGCATGAGAATTTGTAGAGGCCTAAATTTTTTCTCTATATTTCTGAATATAGAGTTTTTTCTTCAATGAAATTGCATGTTGTGTTTAACGATGTCAGTGTCGTCTCGAGAAAAAAAAAGTAGTGTTTTTTTCTTTAAAAAAAATTACACTAGATAAGGGATTTAAACTCTTTAAATCTGGCAACCGAAACCATGAAAATTTGCGGAGGTGTATTATATTTTTTGCAGAATATATATTTTGGATATAGTGAGTTTATTTTTCATGTTAAATATTACATATTAATATAGTCACATTTAGTGTTTAATGATGTTGGCGTTGTCAGGTTTTTGTCTCGTTTTAGTCATAAACTAATATTTTTCATTCAGAATTAACCCTAGATAGGGAGACTAAATCATGATGTCTGCTGCCTTGTATTCGTCCCATTTTAATAATTAAAAAGATCGTCAACGGATATTTTTCAACACTGCTTTTAACAAAATGAACACTAGGGGGATTTCATCTGACATCTGGCAACCCATCGCATACAAAGTCTTGCAGATCTGCATTTTCTCTCCTCATTTATGTTTTATAAAATATAAAATGAGTGTTATCGCGCATCAGTGGTATTGCATGCAGATATAGTCAGTGTTTAATGATCTGTGTTTTAGTCTCACTTCATTCGTGGTTAATGAGAAGAAACCTGACCTGCAGGCGCTGAGCTCCGAGTCCTTCTCCTCCACACGGCGACTCAAGCTCATGACCTTTGACCCTGCGCTCTCCTCCAGCGCCTGCACCTGAGCCTGGAGCACCACACACGCAGCGGTCTTCTCCTGCAGAGCCTCCTCCAGACGCTGGTTTCGGCTCTTCAGCGTGTCCAGCTCTGTGGTCACCTCGTCCATCCTCTGCTTCATCTCGTCGCTCTCGTCCTGACGCTGCTTGAGCTCGATGTGTGTCAGCTCCTGCTGCAGCTTCTCGATGACGGCGTTGAGCTGCTCCACCTCCTCCTCGCTGTTCCTCTTCAGACGCTCCTGCTCGCTCCGCAGACACTCCACCTGCGCCTCCATCTCTCGCAGAACCTCGTCCTTCTCCTCCACCGCCTGCAGAACAACACCAGCTCAGAGAACATCCACCTTTCAGTCTCCCAAACACAAAACTCAAGCAGCATGTTGTTCAAACCCAGTGTTATTAGATAAAGAAGATATTGTGTCAAATGTCTGTGCTGCTGTTTCACATGCAAGTAAAGCTTAAGCCACTTTTTACGATCAAGATTCAAAACCAAAACCAAAAAGCAGTAATGAAACGGAAATGAAAGAATTCCAATTTATTTATTTATTTCTATTTAATGGTGAAATTAAATTTTAGCAATCAAACAGCAATTGAATTCATGAAACTTTTCACAATTTATCAGAAATATAACAAAAATTTAATTTTTAGAGCCCTAGGGAAATATTTTTGTAATATATATTTTTATTATATATATATATATATATATATATATATATATATATATATATATATATATATAGTTAATAAAATTCATTTTTCCCCCAAAATTGTTTTATTTTAATTTTATTATATTTTATTTTCTCCCCAAATTAGATTTTATTTATCTCAAATTCTTTTTATATTTTAATAACATTTTTAATGATTTAATTACATTTTGATGATTAAAAAAAAACAAAATTTAATTGAATCTTTAAAAATGTAACAATGTATAAATTTTTACAATAACCTGATTTTAAAAATCTATTAAATTGCCTTATGAAGTGTTTTATTATTTATTTATTTATTTTCAGAAATTTCGGACAATTTAATTAACCCTTTAAAATGTAAATCACATGAAAACGTAACAATTCTTTTTTGGGAGGGGGGCAAACAAAGTACTCCACAACTTATAGGCTTACTGTTAAAATTGAAGAATTATTTTTTTTAGATGCTGAAATATCGGTGCATCACTAATTAAATTTTCCATATATATTAATCTTCCATCTCTCTGAATAACTGAAGAGTTCATGGTTCATCGATCATGAGAAATGTAGAGTACGAGTGATATTAATTATTATTATGGTATCAGCAGTATTTCATCAAATGGAAAACAGAGGCTCAGACGTTCTCTTAATCTTTGCATTTCATTAAAACAAAGGCTGGAACAACATGAGCATGAATGATTAATGATGACAAAATATTTATTTTTGATATTTTTCAATGCATTCTTTTTTAAAAGCGGAATGAATGTTAGTCAGAATCAGATGTAATGTAAAAACTAATATTTATCCATTTGAGGCAGTTCATTTAGCCGTCAAAACACCCTTTGACTCAGATACATCAGTGATGCAATTCATTCCTCAAGGAATATTTCATGCAAATATAATTATTCTGTCATCATCGATCTGTGTTAGTAAACTGGCTGCTCTCTTCCATACAGTGACCGATCGGAGACAAAACCACACATTTATTTCTTCATGATGAACATCTGACAGTAAAGCACCGAGCTTGAGCTGGGAAGCATGCAATAACAACTGTAACGTGTGCAAAATATAATTTAAAATAGAAAATTATTATATTCTACACTTCTTAAATGTGGCATTTTTTAAAATGTTATTATACAGAACTGACCGACAACTCCAGTGGTTATAAAATAAACGCTCTCGATGAGTGATTCGGTTAAAACTTGAAGAAAAGGTTGTTTTTTTAAGGCATTTTGTGACTTTTCTTGCTTCACATGCTATCATTACATTTCTTTATGCTTGAAATTTTATAATAGTGATTTTATAATTTCAAAATACAAAGCAAAATGTGGAAACGCATGACTAATAAGAGATTAAGTGCTCCTTTGCTGCCATCTAGTGGTCATAATGCAATATATTTAACGTATTCGTTAATTTTAAATTAGTATATATTGTTATTCAATTAAAAACTAAATTTATTTTAGAGATTTAAAGTGCTGGAAATAGTTGTGTGAAATAACTGATATACTATAATAAGTGAAAATAAATAAAAACACTAAGACGTAAAAAAAAATCAACTAATAAAAATTAAAAACTATATATTTTCCTGCAACTGATATTAAAATGGAAACTACAAAAATAAACTCAAAATATTAATACAATTTTTTATATAAATGATAGTAAATTAACACTGAAGCATAAGTTAAACACACTATTTTAGTATAATATTATAGCACTTTCATGTCATTTTGACAGCATCGGTCTCCATTCACTTCCACTGTATGGAAAAAAGCAGCGTGAACATTGTTCTAAACATCTCATTTCATTTTCCACACACAAAATATGAGTTTTGGGTGAGTAATTTTCCTTTTCGGTTGAACTATCCCTTAAACCCGGAGGGCGTGAGATGATTGAGTGTAAAACCACATCAAAACAATGAGCTGAATGACTCCACAGGATCTGAGACAGGCGTTTCCATCCAATCAGAGACGGACGAACCTGTTTACATCCAGTTTAGAGAATGCCATCCGTTCTTTATCATGCAGTGAATCATCATGAAGTCTTTAAACCCAAGCTGATGTGTTTTGCCATTTGTGTCCGTGTTGATAAAAATAGGATGCAGATGCAAGATGGCAAAAGACATGAGATGCACCAAACCGGGGACACACACACACACACACACACACACGCACGGGGTTCCTGCTGTATGCATATGTGTGTGGCACGCTCCCACAGCCGCCGTGTTTCCACACATATGTATACGACTTTACCTCGGTCTTAGGGTCTGTTCCCGTGTGCTGACGCTTAGCGAGCTGCTCGTTTAGGACGGCTATCTGCCTGTCCTTCTCCTCCAAGACCTTCAAGAGTTAAACAGCATCACATGACTCTGAATTTAGGACAGTCCTGTCTGCTGGGACACTGTTCGGGCTGCGGCGAGGACTCAGACCTCGGTTTGACTCTCAGATTCATATTCAAAGTCAACATGAACTCAAAACGGCGATAATGATCCAACGTCTGTCTTCATAATCTGCAGAATAACGACTTGTCGGTTTCCCTTTCAAACACGGAGATATTCTATCATTAAAATGCATTTAGCAAAAAAAATTAAAATAATAATGTTTTCTGGAAATGTTTTGAATTTTTCGGACCCCACTGTCAGATATTTTTGCGTTTAAATTATATTTTAGATTTTTTTTTTAAACTGCAAACGTTTCATGTTGACTTCAATAAAAAAACTTAAACTTGTTTACACACATACATTATATATATATATATATATAAATAAATGTAAATCAGACAGATATTATGGGATGTGCACTGCAAAAAAAGTGTTTTTGTCTACAAATATCTATATCAAGATACATTAACTTACTAAAATTAATATTTTTATGTATATATTATATGTATCACACACTACTAGAACATTTTAACAGTTGCTATAACTGTAAGAAATAACGGGTCCACATTTTTTAACGATAACAACAAAGTTAATTTTTCCAGCTGATGAATGATAAAATCAATCTGAATCTTGAGTATTTAAAGAGAGGGACGACAAAACTGTGCTTATAACACTCACGAGCTCAGTTCATGAACATCTGAGCGTTTAATTTCAGTTAAACTAGCGTCATATCATACACACACAGAACTAGAAAGGCATTCACAGCAACCCTTCAAAATAAAAGTCCGGTTTAACTTGAAGACATTTTTACCAGAAATATATTTGTATTGTTTAGATTGTAGATCTAGACTGAAACAAACATTATTTTTAAGCATATAATCACAACATTTCTTCCATGTTTTAATTTTAATAGTAAATCCCCTTTGTTTGCCAAATAATGAAGTTGGCTTAATTTTCAATAACTAAAAGATCAATTTAATTAATGTTATATGCCTTCATTTAAGGAGCAAAAAATTTAAATACACAAGAATTTCTGAGGGGGGGGGGGGGGGAATTAATGAGGCTATTTTAAGAATAAGTCTGAATAAGTAAAAAATAAAATAAAATAAAAAATCAGGAAATCCAGAAAAAAAAAACTGAATCCAGAAAAATTCAAATGAAAAAAAAATGATTTTGAAAAAAAAAAAAAATGAATTTGGGAAAATATTAAACAGATTTCATAGGGTCCTAAATCTATTTTTGTTTACTTTTTTAATAAATTAATGTGAAATGTAATAAGTTTCATTGTTTAGAGAATTAATTACAAATGCTTCTTGATTAATCAAATTTAATTCAACCATTAAAAGGCAAGAAAAATATAACGGAATCCAGAAAAATTACAACAACAAAAAAACTGAATCCAGAAAACGTTTAATGGGAAAAAAATAACCTAAAATAATAATAATAAAAAACGCGTAATTAAAAAAAAACGCAATCCAAAAAATATAAACGGAAGAAGGAAACAACCGGAATCTAGATTTAATTTAAATGGAAAAAATTGAATTTAGTTGGTTTTAGTTCGTCAATGTAATTCCATGTTGATATAGTCACAGTTATGGTTTAGTGACCTTCTTATCGTCTCGTCTTGCTCATAGGAAAAAAGCTGATCAACTAACATTTTTCATCATAGTCTTTTTTTAAACTAAATGAACACTACTCCTAACAACCAGAGCGTGCCCTGTCCGTTGGTGTAGATGCTGATACAGTGTGTGATGTTGATGCTCTTCACCTGAGCGAGCCGGGCCTGATCCTGCAGATCCTGCTGATGGACGCTGATCTCCTTCCTCTGGATCTCCAGCTGCATGTGAAGCTGATTCACCTCCTCGCTCTTGTTCTCCAGCTCCTCACGAAACTGCTCCAGCTGCTCCTCCAGATTCACGATCTGCAAACACAGCACTTTCACAGCTCACCACTTCACAACTTTATTACTTTCAACAGCAGAACTTGAGCAGAGCAAGTCAATTTGTACACGTGGGTCAACGACGAGAAAGGGTTGAAGCATAAAAACAATAAGTGTTATACTGCTTTAAACTGTCATTGTTTTTCCCGCCAAAAAAATTACATTTAATTGCAATTAGTTTTTCTGAACAGAAAATAAATATCTTACTTTTTTTTTCCTGATTTACAGACTCACTAAAATCTCGTTTAGTGTAACAATCTCATCAGACATATTAACCACAAAAATTAAATTTAAACATGTGAATGAAATCCAGAAAAATTATAAAGGGGAAAATATTTTTTCGGGTGGAAATAAAATGGAATTTATGGGGAGAAATATGGAATGGATTTAGTTTTTAAAAACCTACAATTTAGTTTTTATTAAACCTTTAATAAATTGTATGTTGCATTATTTATGATGCGTTTTGATCACTACACTTTAATTTGACCATTAAAACAGAATGCAGAAAAAACTAAAATAAAAAAACACGCAATCCAGAAAAAAACCTGATTAAAATATATATTTTTTCAATTCTTGTATTGTATAAATGATTTCAGTTGAATATGTGCTTTCTGTTTACTGAAGATGTCAGATGTTACTAAAGAAACATTAAAACGTTAAAAAAGAATGCAAAAAAAATAAATCCACATAGTAACAGATTTCTGACGATTCTACACTGATGTTCTACACTACCCATAATAGTCGCTGTCACCATGGAAACAGGAGTCGTCTCCCGGAGGTGACAGTCAGACGAGTTATCACGGGACGTCTGTGCATTAGCAGTGCTGCTCTCTGATATCTCTGTTTAGTTCAAGACTCACAGTTCTACACTGAGGAGTTTACTCTGAGTGATGAGCATTAAACCATGATGAAAGGTGACAGGAAGTACCTCCTTCTCCTTCCTGTCCAGAGCCTCTCTCTCTGTCTGCAGCTGTGCTTCCAGTGTGACGTCTGCTCTGCTCGCCATAGACACATGCTGGACCTCCTCCACCTGCACACACACACACACACACACACATGAAACACACACACGTGCTCCCAGTGTCTCCATCTCCTCGTCTCTCTCTCTCTCTCACACACACACACACACACACACTGACCCTGTGGATGAGTGTGTGCTCCAGCTCCCTCAGACGTGCTCCTAGCGTCTCGATCTCCTCGTCTCTCTCTCACACACACACACACACACACACACACACACACACACACGTGCTCCAAGCGTCTCGATCTCCTCGTCTCTCTCTCACACACACACACACACACACACACACACTGACCCTGTGGATGAGTGTGTGCTCCAGCTCCCTCAGACGTGCTCCTAGCGTCTCGATCTCCTCGTCTCTCTCTCTCTCACACACACACACACACACACACACACACACACACACACACACACTAACCCTGTGGATGAGTGTGTGCTCCAGCTCCCTCAGACGTGCTCCCAGCGTCTCGATCTCCTCGTCTCTCTCACACACATCTCTCTGAAGCTGCTCCGAGCTCAACAGCAGCTCACTGCACCAGTCTGCCTTCTCCTGCAGCGCCGCGCTCAGCTCCTGCACCTGACACACACACACACACACACGGAGAGACCACGTCAGAGAGAGGGTGTGTGTCGCTGCCTGGCAACTAACAGTGATTCTGCTCATGTGTCTTCATCACTGCACATGCTGACGCTGATAAACATCTCTTAATGTGTGTTATTTACACAAAGCTATTTTAACATCATCATGATCAGACTGCTGCACAATACTAGACAACTACAAGAGATCATTAGATTGCAGTAGAAGAAATACACACACATATATATAAGAGTTATTATTTAATTTTTAAGATACTGTTATAATTTTTATTCATAGCTTGAATTAGTTTTTACTTTTATTTTACAACATAACATCCAAACATTAATCTGACTTCGTAATTCTCTAAGGGAAAACTCATGCTAATGTTTAATGCAGTAGACTCAGGCCGGTCTGAAGAGAGAAGGCTGTACCTCTCTGTCCCGCCGGTCACTTCCTGTCGGTGTTTTGTTGGGATTCTTCAGCTGCTGCTCCAGGTTGTGAATCTCCTGCTGAAAGACGTCTCGCTCGTGCTCGCGGTCCACGGCCTGCTCCTGATGGACCGAGGGACAGAAACACTCACAAACACTGAACACATCTGCAGAGCTTCAATCCATACGTGCTGTGTGTTAATGAACATGAACGCTTACTTCTGCTACAGAATAAATAAAATGTTTTACTAAAAAACTCAGAATTGCTAGAAAAAAAGTCAGAATTTCAAGGGAAAAACTTTTTTGCAAGAAAAAAAGGAATTAAGAGGAAAAAAAACAGAATTATGAGAAAGTCAGAACTTTGAGTAAACAAGTCAGAATTACGAGAAAATACAGAATTGCGCGATATAAACTCGGATTACAGGGAAAAAAGTGAGAATTGTGAAAAAAAAGGCAGATTTATTTAAAAAAAAGTCAATATAAGAAAAGGTCTACGAGAAAAAAGTGAGAATTACGCGAAAATTCTGAATTGCGCGATAAACTCGAAATTGCGAAAAAAAATTCAAACTTTGAGAAAATACTAAATTTGAAAAAAAAAAATGAAATTGTGAGATATAGGGCCCTATTAACTGTGGATCCGCCCAGAGGCACATTTTCTACCAACGCGCTCTTTAAATAACAAAACAATATTGCGCCATTGACTTTAGACCAGGTTTGAGTTGGTCTATGGTGCAGTCTGTTTTCAGCTCCTTAAAATAGCAATGCGCCTGAACACACCTCTTTTTTAGACTAACACGACCGTGGGCGCACAAATGAGCTCGAATGCATTTGCTAACTAAACGACGTGGCACTGGACGGGAAAATGCGAACGGCGCCGGACTGAAACTATTGCGTCGTATTGCGCCGGGTGTATGACAGGGCCCATAAACTCAGATTACAGAGGAAAAAAGTCTGAATTGCGGCATAAAAAAAAAAGTGACAATTGTGAGAAATAAGTGAGAATTACGAGAAAATTCTGAATTGCGTGACAAACTCAGAATTTAAAGAAAAATTAAATTGCGAGATATAAATTCCGATTACAGGGGGAAAAAGTGATCTATTAAAAATTTAACTAAAATCAAAAATGAAAATATAAAAACAAAAGTTAGAAAATTTGGCTTATGTTGTAATTGTTAACTAAAACTATTAAAAGTTTAAGTTATACTCATTTAAGTAAAGCTGAGATAAAGTAAACATATTGGAAGGAAAATCTGTAACTTAACTAAAATTTAACTTCAAAACTCTGAAATAAAATAAGTTTAAGTAGAGAAATACTAAAAAAAAACTACAACTGAAATGAAAATAAATTAAAGCTAAAAATGTATTACTTTTTTTTATTAAAAATCAAAAAATTTTATAACAAAAGCTCATTCAAAATATTAACAAATACTACAATAGTATTAAAATAATAATAATTACACTGCTTAATTGTTATAAATTCCGATTAAAGGGGGGAAAAAAGTGGGAAAAAAAACAAGAATTTTTAAGAAAAAAAGTCAATATTAGAATTGTGGAAAAAAAAGGGAGAGTTGCAAGAAAAAAGGTAAAATTACGCAAAAATTCTGAATTGCGCGATAAACTTGGAATTACGAGAAAATTTCTGAACTTTGAGAAAAAAACAGAATTGGCAAAAAAATATGAAATTGCAAAAATTCTGAATTGCGCGATATAAACTCAGATAAAGAGAAAAGTGTGTCATGTTGAAGAATCATGCTACAGTGACTCACGTCCATGAACTTGCGGTTGTTCTCCAGCTGCTTCTCTAAAGCCTGTATCTGCTGCCTCAGGTCAGTCGTCTCTGTGCTGTGTGTCTCCTGCAGCTCCTGAAGACGACTCACCTGCTCCTCCAGCTCCACCTCCAGCTGCTTCACCTGCTGCAGCAGCTCGCCGCTCTCCTTCTGCGCCTGACGCTGCACCTCCACCTTCTCCGCCATCAGCTTCTCCGTCTCCTCCAGCAGATCTGAGAACAGCCAGACTCCCGTCAGCAGAGCCACAGCAGGACTGACTCTCACAGCCTTCGACGGACGACAAAACCTGGAGCCGCTTCAGAGACTCGTTTACTCGTTTACAGTCTCAAAATAAATTAATGCCTTTATTATTACTATTACTTCTTAAGATCGACTTAAAGATTATGTTCTCAGCACATGAACGAAAGTAAACTGCTTGTAAAAGGAATCTCATTAAACTTGTAAACAACATGTTCGGATCATATTTAACCACAAAATCAAAAGAAACAGTAAATCATATTTTGACGGACCTGAAAATTTTTTGTGGAAAAAACTAATTATTTTAGTTGTTACTGCTTAAACTATTAAAAGTTGTTTTGCTAATTAAAAATAAATAAATAAATAAAATATAAATATTTGATGACAAAATTAAACTTTAATGTTA